>NW_027256948.1:0-178971 GCF_029215685.1 Pituophis catenifer annectens | reverse complement strand
GAAGCCAATTTTTTTTTTTGAAACCAAATGCAAAAACGGACACCAGGATGAGTTTCCTGATGAAATTCCATGTCTAAAAATGGTGTTCCTTCAACTTTTTAAAAATCAAGCCTTTTTGGTGCCAGGAGAAGAAAAGGCTTTACTCCACGGTCAGGAAAAATCCTGCCCAGGAACCAAAATGTTTTTTGAAGCCAAATTTTTTTTTTGAAACGAAATACAAAAACGGACACCAGGATGAGTTTCAGGATGAAATTCCATGTCTAAAAATGGTGTTCCTTCAACTTTTTAAAAATCAAGCCTTTTTGGTGCCAGGAGAAGAAAAGGCTATACTTCACGGTCAGGAAAAATCCTGCCTCGGAACCAAAATGTTTTTTGAAGCCAATTTTTTTTTTTGAAACCAAATGCAAAAACGGACACCAGGATGAGTTTCAGGATGAAATTCCATGTCTAAAAATGGTGTTGCTTCAACTTTTTAAAAATCAAGCCTTTTTGGTGCCAGGAGAAGAAAAGGCTTTACTCCACGGTCAGGAAAAATCCTGCCCAGGAACCAAAATGTTTTTTGAAGCCAAATTTTTTTTTTGAAACCAAATGCAAAAACGGACACCAGGATGAGTTTCCTGATGAAATTCCATGTCTAAAAATGGTGTTGCTTCAACTTTTTAAAAATCAAGCCTTTTTGGTGCAAGGAGAAGAAAAGGCTATACTCCACGGTCGGGAAAAATCCTGCCCAGGAACCAAAATGTTTTTTGAAGCCAAATTTTTTTTTTGAAACGAAATACAAAAACGGACACCAGGATGAGTTTCAGGATGAAATTCCATGTCTAAAAATGGTGTTCCTTCAACTTTTTAAAAATCAAGCCTTTTTGGTGCCAGGAGAAGAAAAGGCTATACTTCACGGTCAGGAAAAATCCTGCCTCGGAACCAAAATGTTTTTTGAAGCCAATTTTTTTTTTTGAAACCAAATGCAAAAACGGACACCAGGATGAGTTTCCTGATGAAATTCCATGTCTAAAAATGGTGTTCCTTCAACTTTTTAAAAATCAAGCCTTTTTGGTGCCAGGAGAAGAAAAGGCTTTACTCCACGGTCAGGAAAAATCCTGCCCAGGAACCAAAAGGTTTTTTGAAGCCAATTTTTTTTTTTGAAACCAAATGCAAAAACGGACACCAGGATGAGTTTCCTGATGAAATTCCATGTCTAAAAATGGTGTTCCTTCAACTTTTTAAAAATCAAGCCTTTTTGGTGCCAGGAGAAGAAAAGGCTATACTCCACGGTCAGGAAAAATCCTGCCCAGGAACCAAAATGTTTTTTGAAGCCAAATTTTTTTTTGAAACCAAATACAAAAACGGACACCAGGATGAGTTTCCTGATGAAATTCCATGTCTAAAAATGGTGTTGCTTCAACTTTTTAAAAATCAAGCCTTTTTGGTGCAAGGAGAAGAAAAGGCTATACTCCACGGTCGGGAAAAATCCTGCCCAGGAACCAAAATGTTTTTTGAAGCCAAATTTTTTTTTTGAAACCAAATGCAAAAACGGACACCAGGATGAGTTTCAGGATGAAATTCCATGTCTAAAAATGGTGTTGCTTCAACTTTTTAAAAATCAAGCATTTTTGGTGCCAGGAGAAGAAAAGGCTTTACTCCACGGTCAGGAAAAATCCTGCCCAGGAACCAAAATGTTTTTTGAAGCCAAATTTTTTTTTTGAAACCAAATGCAAAAACGGACACCAGGATGAGTTTCCTAATGAAATTCCATGTCTAAAAATGGTGTTGCTTCAACTTTTTAAAAATCAAGCCTTTTTGGTGCAAGGAGAAGAAAAGGCTATACTCCACGGTCGGGAAAAATCCTGCCCAGGAACCAAAATGTTTTTTGAAGCCAAATTTTTTTTTTGAAACGCAATACAAAAACGGACACCAGGATGAGTTTCAGGATGAAATTCCATGTCTAAAAATGGTGTTCCTTCAACTTTTTAAAAATCAAGCCTTTTTGGTGCCAGGAGAAGAAAAGGCTATACTTCACGGTCAGGAAAAATCCTGCCTCGGAACCAAAATGTTTTTTGAAGCCAATTTTTTTTTTTGAAACCAAATGCAAAAACGGACACCAGGATGAGTTTCAGGATGAAATTCCATGTCTAAAAATGGTGTTGCTTCAACTTTTTAAAAATCAAGCCTTTTTGGTGCCAGGAGAAGAAAAGGCTATACTCCACGGTCAGGAAAAATCCTGCCCAGGAACCAAAAGGTTTTTTGAAGCCAAATTTTTTTTTTGAAACCAAATGCAAAAACGGACACCAGGATGAGTTTCCTGATGAAATTCCATGTCTAAAAATGGTGTTGCTTCAACTTTTTAAAAATCAAGCCTTTTTGGTGCCAGGAGAAGAAAAGGCTATACTCCACGGTCAGGAAAAATCCTGCCCAGGAACCAAAATGTTTTTTGAAGCCAAATTTTTTTTTGAAACCAAATACAAAAACGGACACCAGGATGAGTTTCAGGATGAAATTCCATGTCTAAAAATGGTGTTGCTTCAACTTTTTAAAAATCAAGCCTTTTTGGTGCCAGGAGAAGAAAAGGCTATACTCCACGGTCAGGAAAAATCCTGCCCAGGAACCAAAATGTTTTTTGAAGCCAAATTTTTTTTTTGAAACCAAATGCAAAAACGGACACCAGGATGAGTTTCCTGATGAAATTCCATGTCTAAAAATGGTGTTGCTTCAACTTTTTAAAAATCAAGCCTTTTTGGTGCCAGGAGAAGAAAAGGCTATACTCCACGGTCAGGAAAAATCCTGCCCAGGAACCAAAATGTTTTTTGAAGCCAAATTTTTTTTTGAAACCAAATACAAAAACGGACACCAGGATGAGTTTCAGGATGAAATTCCATGTCTAAAAATGGTGTTGCTTCAACTTTTTAAAAATCAAGCCTTTTTGGTGCCAGGAGAAGAAAAGGCTATACTCCACGGTCAGGAAAAATCCTGCCCAGGAACCAAAATGTTTTTTGAAGCCAAATTTTTTTTTTGAAACCAAATGCAAAAACGGACACCAGGATGAGTTTCCTGATGAAATTCCATGTCTAAAAATGGTGTTGCTTCAACTTTTTAAAAATCAAGCCTTTTTGGTGCCAGGAGAAGAAAAGGCTATACTCCACGGTCAGGAAAAATCCTGCCCAGGAACCAAAATGTTTTTTGAAGCCAAATTTTTTTTTGAAACCAAATACAAAAACGGACACCAGGATGAGTTTCAGGATGAAATTCCATGTCTAAAAATGGTGTTCCTTCAACTTTTTAAAAATCAAGCCTTTTTGGTGCCAGGAGAAGAAAAGGCTTTACTCCACGGTCAGGAAAAATCCTGCCCAGGAACCAAAATGTTTTTTGAAGCCAATTTTTTTTTTTGAAACCAAATGCAAAAACGGACACCAGGATGAGTTTCCTGATGAAATTCCATGTCTAAAAATGGTGTTCCTTCAACTTTTTAAAAATCAAGCCTTTTTGGTGCCAGGAGAAGAAAAGGCTATATACTCCACGGTCAGGAAAAATCCTGCCCAGGAACCAAAATGTTTTTTGAAGCCAAATTTTTTTTTGAAACCAAATACAAAAACGGACACCAGGATGAGTTTCAGGATGAAATTCCATGTCTAAAAATGGTGTTGCTTCAACTTTTTAAAAATCAAGCCTTTTTGGTGCCAGGAGAAGAAAAGGCTATACTCCACGGTCAGGAAAAATCCTGCCCAGGAACCAAAATGTTTTTTGAAGCCAAATTTTTTTTTTGAAACCAAATGCAAAAACGGACACCAGGATGAGTTTCAGGATGAAATTCCATGTCTAAAAATGGTGTTGCTTCAACTTTTTAAAAATCAAGCCTTTTTGGTGCCAGGAGAAGAAAAGGCTTTACTCCACGACCAGGAAAAATCCTGCCCAGGAACCAAAATGTTTTTTGAAGCCAAATTTTTTTTTTGAAACCAAATACAAAAACGGACACCAGGATGAGTTTCCTGATGAAATTCCATGTCTAAAAATGGTGTTGCTTCAACTTTTTAAAAATCAAGGCTTTTTGGTGCAAGGAGAAGAAAAGGCTATACTCCACGGTCGGGAAAAATCCTGCCCAGGAACCAAAATGTTTTTTGAAGCCAAATTTTTTTTTTGAAACCAAATGCAAAAACGGACACCAGGATGAGTTTCAGGATGAAATTCCATGTCTAAAAATGGTGTTGCTTCAACTTTTTAAAAATCAAGCCTTTTTGGTGCCAGGAGAAGAAAAGGCTTTACTCCACGGTCAGGAAAAATCCTGCCCAGGAACCAAAATGTTTTTTGAAGCCAAATTTTTTTTTTGAAACCAAATGCAAAAACGGACACCAGGATGAGTTTCAGGATGAAATTCCATGTCTAAAAATGGTGTTGCTTCAACTTTTTAAAAATCAAGCCTTTTTGGTGACAGGAGAAGAAAAGGCTATACTCCACGGTCAGGAAAAATCCTGCCCAGGAACCAAAATGTTTTTTGAAGCCAAATTTTTTTTTTGAAACCAAATGCAAAAACGGACACCAGGATGAGTTTCAGGATGAAATTCCATGTCTAAAAATGGTGTTGCTTCAACTTTTTAAAAATCAAGCCTTTTTGGTGCCAGGAGAAGAAAAGGCTATACTCCACGGTCAGGAAAAATCCTGCCCAGGAACCAAAATGTTTTTTGAAGCCAAATTTTTTTTTTGAAACCAAATGCAAAAACGGACACCAGGATGAGTTTCAGGATGAAATTCCATGTCTAAAAATGGTGTTGCTTCAACTTTTTAAAAATCAAGCCTTTTTGGTGCCAGGAGAAGAAAAGGCTATACTCCACGGTCAGGAAAAATCCTGCCCAGGAACCAAAATGTTTTTTGAAGCCAAATTTTTTTTTTGAAACCAAATGCAAAAACGGACACCAGGATGAGTTTCAGGATGAAATTCCATGTCTAAAAATGGTGTTGCTTCAACTTTTTAAAAATCAAGCCTTTTTGGTGCCAGGAGAAGAAAAGGCTATACTCCACGGTCAGGAAAAATCCTGCCCAGGAACCAAAATGTTTTTTGAAGCCAAATTTTTTTTTTGAAACCAAATGCAAAAACGGACACCAGGATGAGTTTCAGGATGAAATTCCATGTCTAAAAATGGTGTTGCTTCAACTTTTTAAAAATCAAGCCTTTTTGGTGCCAGGAGAAGAAAAGGCTATACTCCACGGTCAGGAAAAATCCTGCCCAGGAACCAAAATGTTTTTTGAAGCCAAATTTTTTTTTTGAAACCAAATGCAAAAACGGACACCAGGATGAGTTTCAGGATGAAATTCCATGTCTAAAAATGGTGTTGCTTCAACTTTTTAAAAATCAAGCCTTTTTGGTGCCAGGAGAAGAAAAGGCTATACTCCACGGTCAGGAAAAATCCTGCCCAGGAACCAAAATGTTTTTTGAAGCCAATTTTTTTTTTTGAAACCAAATGCAAAAACGGACACCAGGATGAGTTTCAGGATGAAATTCCATGTCTAAAAATGGTGTTGCTTCAACTTTTTAAAAATCAAGACTTTTTGGTGCCAGGAGAAGAAAAGGCTTTACTCCACGGTCAGGAAAAATCCTGCCCAGGAACCAAAATGTTTTTTGAAGCCAATTTTTTTTTTTGAAACCAAATGCAAAAACGGACACCAGGATGAGTTTCAGGATGAAATTCCATGTCTAAAAATGGTGTTGCTTCAACTTTTTAAAAATCAAGACTTTTTGGTGCCAGGAGAAGAAAAGGCTTTACTCCACGGTCAGGAAAAATCCTGCCCAGGAACCAAAATGTTTTTTGAAGCCAATTTTTTTTTTTGAAACCAAATGCAAAAACGGACACCAGGATGAGTTTCCTGATGAAATTCCATGTCTAAAAATGGTGTTCCTTCAACTTTTTAAAAATCAAGCCTTTTTGGTGCCAGGAGAAGAAAAGGCTATACTCCACGGTCAGGAAAAATCCTGCCCAGGAACCAAAATGTTTTTTGAAGCCAAATTTTTTTTTGAAACCAAATACAAAAACGGACACCAGGATGAGTTTCAGGATGAAATTCCATGTCTAAAAATGGTGTTGCTTCAACTTTTTAAAAATCAAGCCTTTTTGGTGCCAGGAGAAGAAAAGGCTATACTCCACGGTCAGGAAAAATCCTGCCCAGGAACCAAAATGTTTTTTGAAGCCAAATTTTTTGTTTGAAACCAAATGCAAAAACGGACACCAGGATGAGTTTCAGGATGAAATTCCATGTCTAAAAATGGTGTTGCTTCAACTTTTTAAAAATCAAGCCTTTTTGGTGCCAGGAGAAGAAAAGGCTTTACTCCACGGTCAGGAAAAATCCTGCCCAGGAACCAAAATGTTTTTTGAAGCCAAATTTTTTTTTTGAAACCAAATACAAAAACGGACACCAGGATGAGTTTCCTGATGAAATTCCATGTCTAAAAATGGTGTTGCTTCAACTTTTTAAAAATCAAGCCTTTTTGGTGCCAGGAGAAGAAAAGGCTATACTCCACGGTCAGGAAAAATCCTGCCCAGGAACCAAAATGTTTTTTGAAGCCAAATTTTTTTTTGAAACCAAATACAAAAACGGACACCAGGATGAGTTTCAGGATGAAATTCCATGTCTAAAAATGGTGTTGCTTCAACTTTTTAAAAATCAAGCCTTTTTGGTGCCAGGAGAAGAAAAGGCTATACTCCACGGTCAGGAAAAATCCTGCCCAGGAACCAAAATGTTTTTTGAAGCCAAATTTTTTGTTTGAAACCAAATGCAAAAACGGACACCAGGATGAGTTTCAGGATGAAATTCCATGTCTAAAAATGGTGTTGCTTCAACTTTTTAAAAATCAAGCCTTTTTGGTGCCAGGAGAAGAAAAGGCTATACTCCACGGTCAGGAAAAATCCTGCCCAGGCACCAAAATGTTTTTTGAAGCCAAATTTTTTGTTTGAAACCAAATACAAAAACGGACACCAGGATGAGTTTCAGGATGAAATTCCATGTCTAAAAATGGTGTTGCTTCAACTTTTTAAAAATCAAGACTTTTTGGTGCCAGGAGAAGAAAAGGCTTTACTCCACGGTCAGGAAAAATCCTGCCCAGGAACCAAAATGTTTTTTGAAGCCAATTTTTTTTTTTGAAACCAAATGCAAAAACGGACACCAGGATGAGTTTCAGGATGAAATTCCATGTCTAAAAATGGTGTTGCTTCAACTTTTTAAAAATCAAGACTTTTTGGTGCCAGGAGAAGAAAAGGCTTTACTCCACGGTCAGGAAAAATCCTGCCCAGGAACCAAAATGTTTTTTGAAGCCAATTTTTTTTTTTGAAACCAAATGCAAAAACGGACACCAGGATGAGTTTCAGGATGAAATTCCATGTCTAAAAATGGTGTTGCTTCAACTTTTTAAAAATCAAGACTTTTTGGTGCCAGGAGAAGAAAAGGCTTTACTCCACGGTCAGGAAAAATCCTGCCCAGGAACCAAAATGTTTTTTGAAGCCAATTTTTTTTTTTGAAACCAAATGCAAAAACGGACACCAGGATGAGTTTCCTGATGAAATTCCATGTCTAAAAATGGTGTTCCTTCAACTTTTTAAAAATCAAGCCTTTTTGGTGCCAGGAGAAGAAAAGGCTATACTCCACGGTCAGGAAAAATCCTGCCCAGGAACCAAAATGTTTTTTGAAGCCAAATTTTTTTTTGAAACCAAATACAAAAACGGACACCAGGATGAGTTTCAGGATGAAATTCCATGTCTAAAAATGGTGTTGCTTCAACTTTTTAAAAATCAAGCCTTTTTGGTGCCAGGAGAAGAAAAGGCTATACTCCACGGTCAGGAAAAATCCTGCCCAGGAACCAAAATGTTTTTTGAAGCCAAATTTTTTGTTTGAAACCAAATACAAAAACGGACACCAGGATGAGTTTCCTGATGAAATTCCATGTCTAAAAATGGTGTTCCTTCAACTTTTTAAAAATCAAGCCTTTTTGGTGCCAGGAGAAGAAAAGGCTATACTCCACGGTCAGGAAAAATCCTGCCTCGGAACCAAAATGTTTTTTGAAGCCAATTTTTTTTTTTGAAACCAAATGCAAAAACGGACACCAGGATGAGTTTCAGGATGAAATTCCATGTCTAAAAATGGTGTTGCTTCAACTTTTTAAAAATCAAGCCTTTTTGGTGCCAGGAGAAGAAAAGGCTATACTCCACGGTCAGGAAAAATCCTGCCCAGGAACCAAAATGTTTTTTGAAGCCAAATTTTTTTTTTGAAACCAAATACAAAAACGGACACCAGGATGAGTTTCAGGATGAAATTCCATGTCTAAAAATGGTGTTGCTTCAACTTTTTAAAAATCAAGCCTTTTTGGTGCCAGGAGAAGAAAAGGCTATACTCCACGGTCAGGAAAAATCCTGCCCAGGAACCAAAATGTTTTTTGAAGCCAAATTTTTTTTTTGAAACCAAATGCAAAAACGGACACCAGGATGAGTTTCAGGATGAAATTCCATGTCTAAAAATGGTGTTGCTTCAACTTTTTAAAAATCAAGCCTTTTTGGTGCCAGGAGAAGAAAAGGCTATACTCCACGGTCAGGAAAAATCCTGCCCAGGAACCAAAATGTTTTTTGAAGCCAAATTTTTTTTTTGAAACCAAATACAAAAACGGACACCAGGATGAGTTTCAGGATGAAATTCCATGTCTAAAAATGGTGTTGCTTCAACTTTTTAAAAATCAAGCCTTTTTGGTGCCAGGAGAAGAAAAGGCTATACTCCACGGTCAGGAAAAATCCTGCCCAGGAACCAAAATGTTTTTTGAAGCCAAATTTTTTTTTTGAAACCAAATACAAAAACGGACACCAGGATGAGTTTCAGGATGAAATTCCATGTCTAAAAATGGTGTTGCTTCAACTTTTTAAAAATCAAGCCTTTTTGGTGCCAGGAGAAGAAAAGGCTATACTCCACGGTCAGGAAAAATCCTGCCCAGGAACCAAAATGTTTTTTGAAGCCAAATTTTTTTTTTGAAACCAAATGCAAAAACGGACACCAGGATGAGTTTCAGGATGAAATTCCATGTCTAAAAATGGTGTTGCTTCAACTTTTTAAAAATCAAGCCTTTTTGGTGCCAGGAGAAGAAAAGGCTATACTCCACGGTCAGGAAAAATCCTGCCCAGGAACCAAAATGTTTTTTGAAGCCAAATTTTTTTTTTGAAACCAAATACAAAAACGGACACCAGGATGAGTTTCAGGATGAAATTCCATGTCTAAAAATGGTGTTGCTTCAACTTTTTAAAAATCAAGCCTTTTTGGTGCCAGGAGAAGAAAAGGCTATACTCCACGGTCAGGAAAAATCCTGCCCAGGAACCAAAATGTTTTTTGAAGCCAAATTTTTTTTTTGAAACCAAATGCAAAAACGGACACCAGGATGAGTTTCAGGATGAAATTCCATGTCTAAAAATGGTGTTGCTTCAACTTTTTAAAAATCAAGACTTTTTGGTGCCAGGAGAAGAAAAGGCTTTACTCCACGGTCAGGAAAAATCCTGCCCAGGAACCAAAATGTTTTTTGAAGCCAAATTTTTTTTTTGAAACCAAATGCAAAAACGGACACCAGGATGAGTTTCCTGATGAAATTCCATGTCTAAAAATGGTGTTCCTTCAACTTTTTAAAAATCAAGCCTTTTTGGTGCCAGGAGAAGAAAAGGCTATACTCCACGGTCAGGAAAAATCCTGCCCAGGAACCAAAATGTTTTTTGAAGCCAAATTTTTTGTTTGAAACCAAATGCAAAAACGGACACCAGGATGAGTTTCAGGATGAAATTCCATGTCTAAAAATGGTGTTGCTTCAACTTTTTAAAAATCAAGCCTTTTTGGTGCCAGGAGAAGAAAAGGCTTTACTCCACGGTCAGGAAAAATCCTGCCCAGGAACCAAAATGTTTTTTGAAGCCAAATTTTTTTTTTGAAACCAAATACAAAAACGGACACCAGGATGAGTTTCCTGATGAAATTCCATGTCTAAAAATGGTGTTGCTTCAACTTTTTAAAAATCAAGCCTTTTTGGTGCAAGGAGAAGAAAAGGCTATACTCCACGGTCGGGAAAAATCCTGCCCAGGAACCAAAATGTTTTTTGAAGCCAAATTTTTTTTTTGAAACCAAATGCAAAAACGGACACCAGGATGAGTTTCAGGATGAAATTCCATGTCTAAAAATGGTGTTCCTTCAACTTTTTAAAAATCAAGCCTTTTTGGTGCCAGGAGAAGAAAAGGCTATACTCCACGGTCAGGAAAAATCCTGCCTCGGAACCAAAATGTTTTTTGAAGCCAATTTTTTTTTTTGAAACCAAATGCAAAAACGGACACCAGGATGAGTTTCAGGATGAAATTCCATGTCTAAAAATGGTGTTGCTTCAACTTTTTAAAAATCAAGCCTTTTTGGTGCCAGGAGAAGAAAAGGCTATACTCCACGGTCAGGAAAAATCCTGCCCAGGAACCAAAATGTTTTTTGAAGCCAAATTTTTTTTTTGAAACCAAATACAAAAACGGACACCAGGATGAGTTTCAGGATGAAATTCCATGTCTAAAAATGGTGTTGCTTCAACTTTTTAAAAATCAAGCCTTTTTGGTGCCAGGAGAAGAAAAGGCTATACTCCACGGTCAGGAAAAATCCTGCCCAGGAACCAAAATGTTTTTTGAAGCCAAATTTTTTTTTTGAAACCAAATGCAAAAACGGACACCAGGATGAGTTTCAGGATGAAATTCCATGTCTAAAAATGGTGTTGCTTCAACTTTTTAAAAATCAAGCCTTTTTGGTGCCAGGAGAAGAAAAGGCTTTACTCCACGGTCAGGAAAAATCCTGCCCGGGAACCAAAATGTTTTTTGAAGCCAAATTTTTTTTTTGAAAACAAATGCAAAAACGGACACCAGGATGAGTTTCAGGATGAAATTCCATGTCTAAAAATGGTGTTGCTTCAACTTTTTAAAAATCTAGCCTTTTTGGTGCCAGGAGAAGAAAAGGCTATACTCCACGGTCAGGAAAAATCCTGCCCAGGAACCAAAATGTTTTTTGAAGCCAAATTTTTTTTTTTGAAACCAAATGCAAAAACGGACACCAGGATGAGTTTCAGGATGAAATTCCATGTCTAAAAATGGTGTTGCTTCAACTTTTTAAAAATCAAGCCTTTTTGGTGCCAGGAGAAGAAAAGGCTTTACTCCACGGTCAGGAAAAATCCTGCCCAGGAACCAAAATGTTTTTTGAAGCCAAATTTTTTTTTTGAAACCAGATGCAAAAACGGACACCAGGATGAGTTTCAGGATGAAATTCCATGTCTAAAAATGGTGTTGCTTCAACTTTTTAAAAATCAAGCCTTTTTGGTGCCAGGAGAAGAAAAGGGTATACTCCACGGTCAGGAAAAATCCTGCCCAGGAACCAAAATGTTTTTTGAAGCCAAATTTTTTTTTTGAAACCAAATGCAAAAATGGACACCAGGATTAGTTTCAGGATGAAATTCCATGTCTAAAAATGGTGTTGCTTCAACTTTTTAAAAATCAAGCCTTTTTGGTGCCAGGAGAAGAAAAGGCTTTACTTCACGGTCAGGAAAAATCCTGCCCAGGAACCCAAATGTTTTTTGAAGCCAAATTTTTTTTTTGAAACCAAATGCAAAAATGGACACCAGGATGAGTTTCAGGATGAAATTCCATGTCTAAAAATGGTGTTGCTTCAACTTTTTAAAAATCAAGCCTTTTTGGTGCCAGGAGAAGAAAAGGCTTTACTCCACGGTCAGGAAAAATCCTGCCCAGGAACCAAAAGGTTTTTTGAAGCCAAATTTTTTTTTTGAAAACAAATGCAAAAACGGACACCAGGATGAGTTTCAGGATGAAATTCCATGTCTAAAAATGGTGTTGCTTCAACTTTTTAAAAATCAAGCCTTTTTGGTGCCAGGAGAAGAAAAGGCTTTACTCCACGGTCAGGAAAAATCCTGCCCAGGAACCAAAATGTTTTTTGAAGCCAAATTTTTTTTTTGAAACCAAATGCAAAAACGGACACCAGGATGAGTTTCAGGATGAAATTCCATGTCTAAAAATGGTGTTGCTTCAACTTTTTAAAAATCAAGCCTTTTTGGTGCCAGGAGAAGAAAAGGCTATACTCCACGGTCAGGAAAAATCCTGCCCAGGAACCCAAATGTTTTTTGAAGCCAAATTTTTTTTTTGAAACCAAATGCAAAAATGGACACCAGGATGAGTTTCAGGATGAAATTCCATGTCTAAAAATGGTGTTGCTTCAACTTTTTAAAAATCAAGCCTTTTTGGTGCCAGGAGAAGAAAAGGCTTTACTCCACGGTCAGGAAAAATCCTGCCCAGGAACCAAAATGTTTTTTGAAGCCAAATTTTTTTTTTGAAAACAAATGCAAAAACGGACACCAGGATGAGTTTCAGGATGAAATTCCATGTCTAAAAATGGTGTTGCTTCAACTTTTTAAAAATCAAGCCTTTTTGGTGCCAGGAGAAGAAAAGGCTTTACTCCACGGTCAGGAAAAATCCTGCCCAGGAACCAAAATGTTTTTTGAAGCCAAATTTTTTTTTTGAAACCAAATGCAAAAACGGACACCAGGATGAGTTTCAGGATGAAATTCCATGTCTAAAAATGGTGTTGCTTCAACTTTTTAAAAATCAAGCCTTTTTGGTGCCAGGAGAAGAAAAGGCTTTACTCCACAGTCAGGAAAAATCCTGCCCAGGAACCAAAATGTTTTTTGAAGCCAAATTTTTTTTTTGAAACCAAATGCAAAAACGAACACCAGGATGAGTTTCAGGATGAAATTCCATGTCTAAAAATGGTGTTGCTTCAACTTTTTAAAAATCAAGCCTTTTTGGTGCCAGGAGAAGAAAAGGCTTTACTCCACGGTCAGGAAAAATCCTGCCCGGGAACCAAAATGTTTTTTGGAGCCAATTTTTTTTTTTGAAACCAAATGCAAAAACGGACACCAGGATGAGTTTCAGGATGAAATTCCATGTCTAAAAATGGTGTTGCTTAAACTTTTTACAAATCAAGCCTTTTTGGTGCCAGGAGAAGAAAAGGCTTTACTCCACGGTCAGGAAAAATCCTGCCCAGGAACCAAAATGTTTTTTGAAGCCAAATTTTTTTTTTGAAACCAAATGCAAAAACGGACACCAGGATGAGTTTCAGGATGAAATTCCATGTCTAAAAATGGTGTTGCTTCAACTTTTTAAAAATCTAGCCTTTTTGGTGCCAGGAGAAGAAAAGGCTATACTCCACGGTCAGGAAAAATCCTGCCCAGGAACCAAAATGTTTTTTGAAGCCAAATTTTTTTTTTTGAAACCAAATGCAAAAACGGACACCAGGATGAGTTTCAGGATGAAATTCCATGTCTAAAAATGGTGTTGCTTCAACTTTTTAAAAATCAAGCCTTTTTGGTGCCAGGAGAAGAAAAGGCTTTACTCCACGGTCAGGAAAAATCCTGCCCAGGAACCAAAATGTTTTTTGAAGCCAAATTTTTTTTTTGAAACCAGATGCAAAAACGGACACCAGGATGAGTTTCAGGATGAAATTCCATGTCTAAAAATGGTGTTGCTTCAACTTTTTAAAAATCAAGCCTTTTTGGTGCCAGGAGAAGAAAAGGGTATACTCCACGGTCAGGAAAAATCCTGCCCAGGAACCAAAATGTTTTTTGAAGCCAAATTTTTTTTTTGAAACCAAATGCAAAAATGGACACCAGGATTAGTTTCAGGATGAAATTCCATGTCTAAAAATGGTGTTGCTTCAACTTTTTAAAAATCAAGCCTTTTTGGTGCCAGGAGAAGAAAAGGCTTTACTTCACGGTCAGGAAAAATCCTGCCCAGGAACCCAAATGTTTTTTGAAGCCAAATTTTTTTTTTGAAACCAAATGCAAAAATGGACACCAGGATGAGTTTCAGGATGAAATTCCATGTCTAAAAATGGTGTTGCTTCAACTTTTTAAAAATCAAGCCTTTTTGGTGCCAGGAGAAGAAAAGGCTTTACTCCACGGTCAGGAAAAATCCTGCCCAGGAACCAAAATGTTTTTTGAAGCCAAATTTTTTTTTTGAAAACAAATGCAAAAACGGACACCAGGATGAGTTTCAGGATGAAATTCCATGTCTAAAAATGGTGTTGCTTCAACTTTTTAAAAATCAAGCCTTTTTGGTGCCAGGAGAAGAAAAGGCTTTACTCCACGGTCAGGAAAAATCCTGCCCAGGAACCAAAATGTTTTTTGAAGCCAAATTTTTTTTTTGAAACCAAATGCAAAAACGGACACCAGGATGAGTTTCAGGATGAAATTCCATGTCTAAAAATGGTGTTGCTTCAACTTTTTAAAAATCAAGCCTTTTTGGTGCCAGGAGAAGAAAAGGCTTTACTTCACGGTCAGGAAAAATCCTGCCCAGGAACCCAAATGTTTTTTGAAGCCAAATTTTTTTTTTGAAACCAAATGCAAAAATGGACACCAGGATGAGTTTCAGGATGAAATTCCATGTCTAAAAATGGTGTTGCTTCAACTTTTTAAAAATCAAGCCTTTTTGGTGCCAGGAGAAGAAAAGGCTTTACTCCACGGTCAGGAAAAATCCTGCCCAGGAACCAAAATGTTTTTTGAAGCCAAATTTTTTTTTTGAAAACAAATGCAAAAACGGACACCAGGATGAGTTTCAGGATGAAATTCCATGTCTAAAAATGGTGTTGCTTCAACTTTTTAAAAATCAAGCCTTTTTGGTGCCAGGAGAAGAAAAGGCTTTACTCCACGGTCAGGAAAAATCCTGCCCAGGAACCAAAATGTTTTTTGAAGCCAAATTTTTTTTTTGAAACCAAATGCAAAAACGGACACCAGGATGAGTTTCAGGATGAAATTCCATGTCTAAAAATGGTGTTGCTTCAACTTTTTAAAAATCAAGCCTTTTTGGTGCCAGGAGAAGAAAAGGCTTTACTCCACGGTCAGGAAAAATCCTGCCCAGGAACCAAAATGTTTTTTGAAGCCAAATTTTTTTTTTGAAACCAAATGCAAAAACGAACACCAGGATGAGTTTCAGGATGAAATTCCATGTCTAAAAATGGTGTTGCTTCAACTTTTTAAAAATCAAGCCTTTTTGGTGCCAGGAGAAGAAAAGGCTATACTCCACGGTCAGGAAAAATCCTGCCCAGGAACCAAAATGTTTTTTGAAGCCAAATTTTTTTTTTGAAACCAAATGCAAAAACGGACACCAGGATGAGTTTCAGGATGAAATTCCATGTCTAAAAATGGTGTTGCTTCAACTTTTTAAAAATCAAGCCTTTTTGGTGCCAGGAGAAGAAAAGGCTTTACTCCACGGTCAGGAAAAATCCTGCCCGGGAACCAAAATGTTTTTTGGAGCCAATTTTTTTTTTTGAAACCAAATGCAAAAACGGACACCAGGATGAGTTTCAGGATGAAATTCCATGTCTAAAAATGGTGTTGCTTAAACTTTTTACAAATCAAGCCTTTTTGGTGCCAGGAGAAGAAAAGGCTTTACTCCACGGTCAGGAAAAATCCTGCCCAGGAACCAAAATGTTTTTTGAAGCCAAATTTTTTTTTTGAAACCAAATGCAAAAACGGACACCAGGATGAGTTTCAGGATGAAATTCCATGTCTAAAAATGGTGTTGCTTCAACTTTTTAAAAATCTAGCCTTTTTGGTGCCAGGAGAAGAAAAGGCTATACTCCACGGTCAGGAAAAATCCTGCCCAGGAACCAAAATGTTTTTTGAAGCCAAATTTTTTTTTTTGAAACCAAATGCAAAAACGGACACCAGGATGAGTTTCAGGATGAAATTCCATGTCTAAAAATGGTGTTGCTTCAACTTTTTAAAAATCAAGCCTTTTTGGTGCCAGGAGAAGAAAAGGCTTTACTCCACGGTCAGGAAAAATCCTGCCCAGGAACCAAAATGTTTTTTGAAGCCAAATTTTTTTTTTTGAAACCAAATGCAAAAACGGACACCAGGATGAGTTTCAGGATGAAATTCCATGTCTAAAAATGGTGTTGCTTCAACTTTTTAAAAATCTAGCCTTTTTGGTGCCAGGAGAAGAAAAGGCTATACTCCACGGTCAGGAAAAATCCTGCCCAGGAACCAAAATGTTTTTTGAAGCCAAATTTTTTTTTTTGAAACCAAATGCAAAAACGGACACCAGGATGAGTTTCAGGATGAAATTCCATGTCTAAAAATGGTGTTGCTTCAACTTTTTAAAAATCAAGCCTTTTTGGTGCCAGGAGAAGAAAAGGCTTTACTCCACGGTCAGGAAAAATCCTGCCCAGGAACCAAAATGTTTTTTGAAGCCAAATTTTTTTTTTGAAACCAAATGCAAAAACGGACACCAGGATGAGTTTCAGGATGAAATTCCATGTCTAAAAATGGTGTTGCTTCAACTTTTTAAAAATCAAGCCTTTTTGGTGCCAGGAGAAGAAAAGGCTTTACTCCACGGTCAGGAAAAATCCTGCCCGGGAACCAAAATGTTTTTTGGAGCCAATTTTTTTTTTTGAAACCAAATGCAAAAACGGACCCCAGGATGAGTTTCAGGATGAAATTCCATGTCTAAAAATGGTGTTGCTTAAACTTTTTACAAATCAAGCCTTTTTGGTGCCAGGAGAATAAAAGGCTTTACTCCACGGTCAGGAAAAATCCTGCCCAGGAACCAAAATGTTTTTTGAAGCCAAATTTTTTTTTTGAAACCAAATGCAAAAACGGACACCAGGATGAGTTTCAGGATGAAATTCCATGTCTAAAAATGGTGTTGCTTCAACTTTTTAAAAATCAAGCCTTTTTGGTGCCAGGAGAAGAAAAGGCTATACTCCACGGTCAGGAAAAATCCTGCCCAGGAACCAAAATGTTTTTTGAAGCCAAATTTTTTTTTTTGAAACCAAATGCAAAAACGGACACCAGGATGAGTTTCAGGATGAAATTCCATGTCTAAAAATGGTGTTGCTTCAACTTTTTAAAAATCAAGCCTTTTTGGTGCCAGGAGAAGAAAAGGCTTTACTCCACGGTCAGGAAAAATCCTGCCCAGGAACCAAAATGTTTTTTGAAGCCAAATTTTTTTTTTGAAACCAGATGCAAAAACGGACACCAGGATGAGTTTCAGGATGAAATTCCATGTCTAAAAATGGTGTTGCTTCAACTTTTTAAAAATCAAGCCTTTTTGGTGCCAGGAGAAGAAAAGGGTATACTCCACGGTCAGGAAAAATCCTGCCCAGGAACCAAAATGTTTTTTGAAGCCAAATTTTTTTTTTGAAACCAAATGCAAAAATGGACACCAGGATGAGTTTCAGGATGAAATTCCATGTCTAAAAATGGTGTTGCTTCAACTTTTTAAAAATCAAGCCTTTTTGGTGCCAGGAGAAGAAAAGGCTATACTCCACGGTCAGGAAAAATCCTGCCCAGGAACCAAAATGTTTTTTGAAGCCAAATTTTTTTTTTGAAACCAAATGCAAAAACGGACACCAGGATGAGTTTCAGGATGAAATTCCATGTCTAAAAATGGTGTTGCTTCAACTTTTTAAAAATCAAGCCTTTTTGGTGCCAGGAGAAGAAAAGGCTATACTCCACGGTCAGGAAAAATCCTGCCCAGGAACCAAAATGTTTTTTGAAGCCAAATTTTTTTTTTGAAACCAAATGCAAAAACGGACACCAGGATGAGTTTCAGGATGAAATTCCATGTCTAAAAATGGTGTTGCTTCAACTTTTTAAAAATCAAGCCTTTTTGGTGCCAGGAGAAGAAAAGGCTTTACTCCACGGTCAGGAAAAATCCTGCCCGGGAACCAAAATGTTTTTTGAAGCCAAATTTTTTTTTTGAAAACAAATGCAAAAACGGACACCAGGATGAGTTTCAGGATGAAATTCCATGTCTAAAAATGGTGTTGCTTCAACTTTTTAAAAATCAAGCCTTTTTGGTGCCAGGAGAAGAAAAGGCTTTACTCCACGGTCAGGAAAAATCCTGCCCAGGAACCAAAATGTTTTTTGAAGCCAAATTTTTTTTTTGAAACCAAATACAAAAACGGACACCAGGATGAGTTTCCTGATGAAATTCCATGTCTAAAAATGGTGTTGCTTCAACTTTTTAAAAATCAAGCCTTTTTGGTGCCAGGAGAAGAAAAGGCTATACTCCACGGTCAGGAAAAATCCTGCCCAGGAACCAAAATGTTTTTTGAAGCCAATTTTTTTTTTGAAACCAAATACAAAAACGGACACCAGGATGAGTTTCAGGATGAAATTCCATGTCTAAAAATGGTGTTGCTTCAACTTTTTAAAAATCAAGCCTTTTTGGTGCCAGGAGAAGAAAAGGCTATACTCCACGGTCAGGAAAAATCCTGCCCAGGAACCAAAATGTTTTTTGAAGCCAAATTTTTTGTTTGAAACCAAATGCAAAAACGGACACCAGGATGAGTTTCAGGATGAAATTCCATGTCTAAAAATGGTGTTGCTTCAACTTTTTAAAAATCAAGCCTTTTTGGTGCCAGGAGAAGAAAAGGCTATACTCCACGGTCAGGAAAAATCCTGCCCAGGCACCAAAATGTTTTTTGAAGCCAAATTTTTTGTTTGAAACCAAATACAAAAACGGACACCAGGATGAGTTTCCTGATGAAATTCCATGTCTAAAAATGGTGTTCCTTCAACTTTTTAAAAATCAAGCCTTTTTGGTGCCAGGAGAAGAAAAGGCTATACTCCACGGTCAGGAAAAATCCTGCCTCGGAACCAAAATGTTTTTTGAAGCCAATTTTTTTTTTTGAAACCAAATGCAAAAACGGACACCAGGATGAGTTTCAGGATGAAATTCCATGTCTAAAAATGGTGTTGCTTCAACTTTTTAAAAATCAAGCCTTTTTGGTGCCAGGAGAAGAAAAGGCTATACTCCACGGTCAGGAAAAATCCTGCCCAGGAACCAAAATGTTTTTTGAAGCCAAATTTTTTTTTTGAAACCAAATACAAAAACGGACACCAGGATGAGTTTCAGGATGAAATTCCATGTCTAAAAATGGTGTTGCTTCAACTTTTTAAAAATCAAGCCTTTTTGGTGCCAGGAGAAGAAAAGGCTATACTCCACGGTCAGGAAAAATCCTGCCCAGGAACCAAAATGTTTTTTGAAGCCAAATTTTTTTTTTGAAACCAAATACAAAAACGGACACCAGGATGAGTTTCAGGATGAAATTCCATGTCTAAAAATGGTGTTGCTTCAACTTTTTAAAAATCAAGCCTTTTTGGTGCCAGGAGAAGAAAAGGCTATACTCCACGGTCAGGAAAAATCCTGCCCGGGAACCAAAATGTTTTTTGAAGCCAAATTTTTTTTTTGAAACCAAATGCAAAAACGGACACCAGGATGAGTTTCAGGATGAAATTCCATGTCTAAAAATGGTGTTGCTTCAACTTTTTAAAAATCAAGCCTTTTTGGTGCCAGGAGAAGAAAAGGCTATACTCCACGGTCAGGAAAAATCCTGCCCAGGAACCAAAATGTTTTTTGAAGCCAAATTTTTTTTTTGAAACCAAATACAAAAACGGACACCAGGATGAGTTTCAGGATGAAATTCCATGTCTAAAAATGGTGTTGCTTCAACTTTTTAAAAATCAAGCCTTTTTGGTGCCAGGAGAAGAAAAGGCTATACTCCACGGTCAGGAAAAATCCTGCCCAGGAACCAAAATGTTTTTTGAAGCCAAATTTTTTGTTTGAAACCAAATGCAAAAACGGACACCAGGATGAGTTTCAGGATGAAATTCCATGTCTAAAAATGGTGTTGCTTCAACTTTTTAAAAATCAAGCCTTTTTGGTGCCAGGAGAAGAAAAGGCTTTACTCCACGGTCAGGAAAAATCCTGCCCAGGAACCAAAATGTTTTTTGAAGCCAAATTTTTTTTTTGAAACCAAATACAAAAACGGACACCAGGATGAGTTTCCTGATGAAATTCCATGTCTAAAAATGGTGTTGCTTCAACTTTTTAAAAATCAAGCCTTTTTGGTGCAAGGAGAAGAAAAGGCTATACTCCACGGTCGGGAAAAATCCTGCCCAGGAACCAAAATGTTTTTTGAAGCCAAATTTTTTTTTTGAAACCAAATGCAAAAACGGACACCAGGATGAGTTTCAGGATGAAATTCCATGTCTAAAAATGGTGTTCCTTCAACTTTTTAAAAATCAAGCCTTTTTGGTGCCAGGAGAAGAAAAGGCTATACTCCACGGTCAGGAAAAATCCTGCCTCGGAACCAAAATGTTTTTTGAAGCCAATTTTTTTTTTTGAAACCAAATGCAAAAACGGACACCAGGATGAGTTTCAGGATGAAATTCCATGTCTAAAAATGGTGTTGCTTCAACTTTTTAAAAATCAAGCCTTTTTGGTGCCAGGAGAAGAAAAGGCTATACTCCACGGTCAGGAAAAATCCTGCCCAGGAACCAAAATGTTTTTTGAAGCCAAATTTTTTTTTTGAAACCAAATACAAAAACGGACACCAGGATGAGTTTCAGGATGAAATTCCATGTCTAAAAATGGTGTTGCTTCAACTTTTTAAAAATCAAGCCTTTTTGGTGCCAGGAGAAGAAAAGGCTATACTCCACGGTCAGGAAAAATCCTGCCCAGGAACCAAAATGTTTTTTGAAGCCAAATTTTTTTTTTGAAACCAAATGCAAAAACGGACACCAGGATGAGTTTCAGGATGAAATTCCATGTCTAAAAATGGTGTTGCTTCAACTTTTTAAAAATCAAGCCTTTTTGGTGCCAGGAGAAGAAAAGGCTTTACTCCACGGTCAGGAAAAATCCTGCCCGGGAACCAAAATGTTTTTTGAAGCCAAATTTTTTTTTTGAAAACAAATGCAAAAACGGACACCAGGATGAGTTTCAGGATGAAATTCCATGTCTAAAAATGGTGTTGCTTCAACTTTTTAAAAATCTAGCCTTTTTGGTGCCAGGAGAAGAAAAGGCTATACTCCACGGTCAGGAAAAATCCTGCCCAGGAACCAAAATGTTTTTTGAAGCCAAATTTTTTTTTTTGAAACCAAATGCAAAAACGGACACCAGGATGAGTTTCAGGATGAAATTCCATGTCTAAAAATGGTGTTGCTTCAACTTTTTAAAAATCAAGCCTTTTTGGTGCCAGGAGAAGAAAAGGCTTTACTCCACGGTCAGGAAAAATCCTGCCCAGGAACCAAAATGTTTTTTGAAGCCAAATTTTTTTTTTGAAACCAGATGCAAAAACGGACACCAGGATGAGTTTCAGGATGAAATTCCATGTCTAAAAATGGTGTTGCTTCAACTTTTTAAAAATCAAGCCTTTTTGGTGCCAGGAGAAGAAAAGGGTATACTCCACGGTCAGGAAAAATCCTGCCCAGGAACCAAAATGTTTTTTGAAGCCAAATTTTTTTTTTGAAACCAAATGCAAAAATGGACACCAGGATTAGTTTCAGGATGAAATTCCATGTCTAAAAATGGTGTTGCTTCAACTTTTTAAAAATCAAGCCTTTTTGGTGCCAGGAGAAGAAAAGGCTTTACTTCACGGTCAGGAAAAATCCTGCCCAGGAACCCAAATGTTTTTTGAAGCCAAATTTTTTTTTTGAAACCAAATGCAAAAATGGACACCAGGATGAGTTTCAGGATGAAATTCCATGTCTAAAAATGGTGTTGCTTCAACTTTTTAAAAATCAAGCCTTTTTGGTGCCAGGAGAAGAAAAGGCTTTACTCCACGGTCAGGAAAAATCCTGCCCAGGAACCAAAATGTTTTTTGAAGCCAAATTTTTTTTTTGAAAACAAATGCAAAAACGGACACCAGGATGAGTTTCAGGATGAAATTCCATGTCTAAAAATGGTGTTGCTTCAACTTTTTAAAAATCAAGCCTTTTTGGTGCCAGGAGAAGAAAAGGCTTTACTCCACGGTCAGGAAAAATCCTGCCCAGGAACCAAAATGTTTTTTGAAGCCAAATTTTTTTTTTGAAACCAAATGCAAAAACGGACACCAGGATGAGTTTCAGGATGAAATTCCATGTCTAAAAATGGTGTTGCTTCAACTTTTTAAAAATCAAGCCTTTTTGGTGCCAGGAGAAGAAAAGGCTTTACTTCACGGTCAGGAAAAATCCTGCCCAGGAACCCAAATGTTTTTTGAAGCCAAATTTTTTTTTTGAAACCAAATGCAAAAATGGACACCAGGATGAGTTTCAGGATGAAATTCCATGTCTAAAAATGGTGTTCCTTCAACTTTTTAAAAATCAAGCCTTTTTGGTGCCAGGAGAAGAAAAGGCTTTACTCCACGGTCAGGAAAAATCCTGCCCAGGAACCAAAATGTTTTTTGAAGCCAAATTTTTTTTTTGAAAACAAATGCAAAAACGGACACCAGGATGAGTTTCAGGATGAAATTCCATGTCTAAAAATGGTGTTGCTTCAACTTTTTAAAAATCAAGCCTTTTTGGTGCCAGGAGAAGAAAAGGCTTTACTCCACGGTCAGGAAAAATCCTGCCCAGGAACCAAAATGTTTTTTGAAGCCAAATTTTTTTTTTGAAACCAAATGCAAAAACGGACACCAGGATGAGTTTCAGGATGAAATTCCATGTCTAAAAATGGTGTTGCTTCAACTTTTTAAAAATCAAGCCTTTTTGGTGCCAGGAGAAGAAAAGGCTTTACTCCACGGTCAGGAAAAATCCTGCCCAGGAACCAAAATGTTTTTTGAAGCCAAATTTTTTTTTTGAAACCAAATGCAAAAACGAACACCAGGATGAGTTTCAGGATGAAATTCCATGTCTAAAAATGGTGTTGCTTCAACTTTTTAAAAATCAAGCCTTTTTGGTGCCAGGAGAAGAAAAGGCTTTACTCCACGGTCAGGAAAAATCCTGCCCGGGAACCAAAATGTTTTTTGGAGCCAATTTTTTTTTTTGAAACCAAATGCAAAAACGGACACCAGGATGAGTTTCAGGATGAAATTCCATGTCTAAAAATGGTGTTGCTTAAACTTTTTACAAATCAAGCCTTTTTGGTGCCAGGAGAAGAAAAGGCTTTACTCCACGGTCAGGAAAAATCCTGCCCAGGAACCAAAATGTTTTTTGAAGCCAAATTTTTTTTTTGAAACCAAATGCAAAAACGGACACCAGGATGAGTTTCAGGATGAAATTCCATGTCTAAAAATGGTGTTGCTTCAACTTTTTAAAAATCTAGCCTTTTTGGTGCCAGGAGAAGAAAAGGCTATACTCCACGGTCAGGAAAAATCCTGCCCAGGAACCAAAATGTTTTTTGAAGCCAAATTTTTTTTTTTGAAACCAAATGCAAAAACGGACACCAGGATGAGTTTCCTGATGAAATTCCATGTCTAAAAATGGTGTTCCTTCAACTTTTTAAAAATCAAGCCTTTTTTGTGCCAGGAGAAGAAAAGGCTATACTCCACGGTCAGGAAAAATCCTGCCCAGGAACCAAAAGGTTTTTTGAAGCCAATTTTTTTTTTTGAAACCAAATGCAAAAACGGACACCAGGATGAGTTTCCTGATGAAATTCCATGTCTAAAAATGGTGTTCCTTCAACTTTTTAAAAATCAAGCCTTTTTGGTGCCAGGAGAAGAAAAGGCTTTACTCCACGGTCAGGAAAAATCCTGCCCAGGAACCAAAATGTTTTTTGAAGCCAAATTTTTTTTTTGAAACGAAATACAAAAACGGACACCAGGATGAGTTTCAGGATGAAATTCCATGTCTAAAAATGGTGTTCCTTCAACTTTTTAAAAATCAAGCCTTTTTGGTGCCAGGAGAAGAAAAGGCTATACTTCACGGTCAGGAAAAATCCTGCCTCGGAACCAAAATGTTTTTTGAAGCCAATTTTTTTTTTTGAAACCAAATGCAAAAACGGACACCAGGATGAGTTTCAGGATGAAATTCCATGTCTAAAAATGGTGTTGCTTCAACTTTTTAAAAATCAAGCCTTTTTGGTGCCAGGAGAAGAAAAGGCTTTACTCCACGGTCAGGAAAAATCCTGCCCAGGAACCAAAATGTTTTTTGAAGCCAAATTTTTTTTTTGAAACCAAATGCAAAAACGGACACCAGGATGAGTTTCCTGATGAAATTCCATGTCTAAAAATGGTGTTGCTTCAACTTTTTAAAAATCAAGCCTTTTTGGTGCAAGGAGAAGAAAAGGCTATACTCCACGGTCGGGAAAAATCCTGCCCAGGAACCAAAATGTTTTTTGAAGCCAAATTTTTTTTTTGAAACGAAATACAAAAACGGACACCAGGATGAGTTTCAGGATGAAATTCCATGTCTAAAAATGGTGTTCCTTCAACTTTTTAAAAATCAAGCCTTTTTGGTGCCAGGAGAAGAAAAGGCTATACTTCACGGTCAGGAAAAATCCTGCCTCGGAACCAAAATGTTTTTTGAAGCCAATTTTTTTTTTTGAAACCAAATGCAAAAACGGACACCAGGATGAGTTTCCTGATGAAATTCCATGTCTAAAAATGGTGTTCCTTCAACTTTTTAAAAATCAAGCCTTTTTGGTGCCAGGAGAAGAAAAGGCTTTACTCCACGGTCAGGAAAAATCCTGCCCAGGAACCAAAATGTTTTTTGAAGCCAAATTTTTTTTTGAAACCAAATACAAAAACGGACACCAGGATGAGTTTCAGGATGAAATTCCATGTCTAAAAATGGTGTTGCTTCAACTTTTTAAAAATCAAGCCTTTTTGGTGCCAGGAGAAGAAAAGGCTATACTCCACGGTCAGGAAAAATCCTGCCCAGGAACCAAAAGGTTTTTTGAAGCCAATTTTTTTTTTTGAAACCAAATGCAAAAACGGACACCAGGATGAGTTTCCTGATGAAATTCCATGTCTAAAAATGGTGTTCCTTCAACTTTTTAAAAATCAAGCCTTTTTGGTGCCAGGAGAAGAAAAGGCTATACTCCACGGTCAGGAAAAATCCTGCCCAGGAACCAAAATGTTTTTTGAAGCCAAATTTTTTTTTGAAACCAAATACAAAAACGGACAGCAGGATGAGTTTCCTGATGAAATTCCATGTCTAAAAATGGTGTTGCTTCAACTTTTTAAAAATCAAGCCTTTTTGGTGCAAGGAGAAGAAAAGGCTATACTCCACGGTCGGGAAAAATCCTGCCCAGGAACCAAAATGTTTTTTGAAGCCAAATTTTTTTTTTGAAACCAAATGCAAAAACGGACACCAGGATGAGTTTCAGGATGAAATTCCATGTCTAAAAATGGTGTTGCTTCAACTTTTTAAAAATCAAGCCTTTTTGGTGCCAGGAGAAGAAAAGGCTTTACTCCACGGTCAGGAAAAATCCTGCCCAGGAACCAAAATGTTTTTTGAAGCCAAATTTTTTTTTTGAAACCAAATGCAAAAACGGACACCAGGATGAGTTTCCTAATGAAATTCCATGTCTAAAAATGGTGTTGCTTCAACTTTTTAAAAATCAAGCCTTTTTGGTGCAAGGAGAAGAAAAGGCTATACTCCACGGTCGGGAAAAATCCTGCCCAGGAACCAAAATGTTTTTTGAAGCCAAATTTTTTTTTTGAAACGAAATACAAAAACGGACACCAGGATGAGTTTCAGGATGAAATTCCATGTCTAAAAATGGTGTTCCTTCAACTTTTTAAAAATCAAGCCTTTTTGGTGCCAGGAGAAGAAAAGGCTATACTTCACGGTCAGGAAAAATCCTGCCTCGGAACCAAAATGTTTTTTGAAGCCAATTTTTTTTTTTGAAACCAAATGCAAAAACGGACACCAGGATGAGTTTCAGGATGAAATTCCATGTCTAAAAATGGTGTTGCTTCAACTTTTTAAAAATCAAGCCTTTTTGGTGCCAGGAGAAGAAAAGGCTATACTCCACGGTCAGGAAAAATCCTGCCCAGGAACCAAAAGGTTTTTTGAAGCCAAATTTTTTTTTTGAAACCAAATGCAAAAACGGACACCAGGATGAGTTTCCTGATGAAATTCCATGTCTAAAAATGGTGTTGCTTCAACTTTTTAAAAATCAAGCCTTTTTGGTGCCAGGAGAAGAAAAGGCTATACTCCACGGTCAGGAAAAATCCTGCCCAGGAACCAAAATGTTTTTTGAAGCCAAATTTTTTTTTGAAACCAAATACAAAAACGGACACCAGGATGAGTTTCAGGATGAAATTCCATGTCTAAAAATGGTGTTGCTTCAACTTTTTAAAAATCAAGCCTTTTTGGTGCCAGGAGAAGAAAAGGCTATACTCCACGGTCAGGAAAAATCCTGCCCAGGAACCAAAATGTTTTTTGAAGCCAAATTTTTTTTTTGAAACCAAATGCAAAAACGGACACCAGGATGAGTTTCCTGATGAAATTCCATGTCTAAAAATGGTGTTGCTTCAACTTTTTAAAAATCAAGCCTTTTTGGTGCCAGGAGAAGAAAAGGCTATACTCCACGGTCAGGAAAAATCCTGCCCAGGAACCAAAATGTTTTTTGAAGCCAAATTTTTTTTTTGAAACCAAATGCAAAAACGGACACCAGGATGAGTTTCCTGATGAAATTCCATGTCTAAAAATGGTGTTGCTTCAACTTTTTAAAAATCAAGCCTTTTTGGTGCCAGGAGAAGAAAAGGCTATACTCCACGGTCAGGAAAAATCCTGCCCAGGAACCAAAATGTTTTTTGAAGCCAAATTTTTTTTTGAAACCAAATACAAAAACGGACACCAGGATGAGTTTCAGGATGAAATTCCATGTCTAAAAATGGTGTTCCTTCAACTTTTTAAAAATCAAGCCTTTTTGGTGCCAGGAGAAGAAAAGGCTTTACTCCACGGTCAGGAAAAATCCTGCCCAGGAACCAAAATGTTTTTTGAAGCCAATTTTTTTTTTTGAAACCAAATGCAAAAACGGACACCAGGATGAGTTTCCTGATGAAATTCCATGTCTAAAAATGGTGTTCCTTCAACTTTTTAAAAATCAAGCCTTTTTGGTGCCAGGAGAAGAAAAGGCTATATACTCCACGGTCAGGAAAAATCCTGCCCAGGAACCAAAATGTTTTTTGAAGCCAAATTTTTTTTTGAAACCAAATACAAAAACGGACACCAGGATGAGTTTCAGGATGAAATTCCATGTCTAAAAATGGTGTTGCTTCAACTTTTTAAAAATCAAGCCTTTTTGGTGCCAGGAGAAGAAAAGGCTATACTCCACGGTCAGGAAAAATCCTGCCCAGGAACCAAAATGTTTTTTGAAGCCAAATTTTTTTTTTGAAACCAAATGCAAAAACGGACACCAGGATGAGTTTCAGGATGAAATTCCATGTCTAAAAATGGTGTTGCTTCAACTTTTTAAAAATCAAGCCTTTTTGGTGCCAGGAGAAGAAAAGGCTTTACTCCACGACCAGGAAAAATCCTGCCCAGGAACCAAAATGTTTTTTGAAGCCAAATTTTTTTTTTGAAACCAAATACAAAAACGGACACCAGGATGAGTTTCCTGATGAAATTCCATGTCTAAAAATGGTGTTGCTTCAACTTTTTAAAAATCAAGGCTTTTTGGTGCAAGGAGAAGAAAAGGCTATACTCCACGGTCGGGAAAAATCCTGCCCAGGAACCAAAATGTTTTTTGAAGCCAAATTTTTTTTTTGAAACCAAATGCAAAAACGGACACCAGGATGAGTTTCAGGATGAAATTCCATGTCTAAAAATGGTGTTGCTTCAACTTTTTAAAAATCAAGCCTTTTTGGTGCCAGGAGAAGAAAAGGCTTTACTCCACGGTCAGGAAAAATCCTGCCCAGGAACCAAAATGTTTTTTGAAGCCAAATTTTTTTTTTGAAACCAAATGCAAAAACGGACACCAGGATGAGTTTCAGGATGAAATTCCATGTCTAAAAATGGTGTTGCTTCAACTTTTTAAAAATCAAGCCTTTTTGGTGACAGGAGAAGAAAAGGCTATACTCCACGGTCAGGAAAAATCCTGCCCAGGAACCAAAATGTTTTTTGAAGCCAAATTTTTTTTTTGAAACCAAATGCAAAAACGGACACCAGGATGAGTTTCAGGATGAAATTCCATGTCTAAAAATGGTGTTGCTTCAACTTTTTAAAAATCAAGCCTTTTTGGTGCCAGGAGAAGAAAAGGCTATACTCCACGGTCAGGAAAAATCCTGCCCAGGAACCAAAATGTTTTTTGAAGCCAAATTTTTTTTTTGAAACCAAATGCAAAAACGGACACCAGGATGAGTTTCAGGATGAAATTCCATGTCTAAAAATGGTGTTGCTTCAACTTTTTAAAAATCAAGCCTTTTTGGTGCCAGGAGAAGAAAAGGCTATACTCCACGGTCAGGAAAAATCCTGCCCAGGAACCAAAATGTTTTTTGAAGCCAAATTTTTTTTTTGAAACCAAATGCAAAAACGGACACCAGGATGAGTTTCAGGATGAAATTCCATGTCTAAAAATGGTGTTGCTTCAACTTTTTAAAAATCAAGCCTTTTTGGTGCCAGGAGAAGAAAAGGCTATACTCCACGGTCAGGAAAAATCCTGCCCAGGAACCAAAATGTTTTTTGAAGCCAAATTTTTTTTTTGAAACCAAATGCAAAAACGGACACCAGGATGAGTTTCAGGATGAAATTCCATGTCTAAAAATGGTGTTGCTTCAACTTTTTAAAAATCAAGCCTTTTTGGCGCCAGGAGAAGAAAAGGCTATACTCCACGGTCAGGAAAAATCCTGCCCAGGAACCAAAATGTTTTTTGAAGCCAAATTTTTTTTTTGAAACCAAATGCAAAAACGGACACCAGGATGAGTTTCAGGATGAAATTCCATGTCTAAAAATGGTGTTGCTTCAACTTTTTAAAAATCAAGCCTTTTTGGTGCCAGGAGAAGAAAAGGCTATACTCCACGGTCAGGAAAAATCCTGCCCAGGAACCAAAATGTTTTTTGAAGCCAAATTTTTTTTTTGAAACCAAATGCAAAAACGGACACCAGGATGAGTTTCAGGATGAAATTCCATGTCTAAAAATGGTGTTGCTTCAACTTTTTAAAAATCAAGCCTTTTTGGTGCCAGGAGAAGAAAAGGCTATACTCCACGGTCAGGAAAAATCCTGCCCAGGAACCAAAATGTTTTTTGAAGCCAAATTTTTTTTTTGAAACCAAATGCAAAAACGGACACCAGGATGAGTTTCAGGATGAAATTCCATGTCTAAAAATGGTGTTGCTTCAACTTTTTAAAAATCAAGCCTTTTTGGTGCCAGGAGAAGAAAAGGCTATACTCCACGGTCAGGAAAAATCCTGCCCAGGAACCAAAATGTTTTTTGAAGCCAATTTTTTTTTTTGAAACCAAATGCAAAAACGGACACCAGGATGAGTTTCAGGATGAAATTCCATGTCTAAAAATGGTGTTGCTTCAACTTTTTAAAAATCAAGACTTTTTGGTGCCAGGAGAAGAAAAGGCTTTACTCCACGGTCAGGAAAAATCCTGCCCAGGAACCAAAATGTTTTTTGAAGCCAATTTTTTTTTTTGAAACCAAATGCAAAAACGGACACCAGGATGAGTTTCAGGATGAAATTCCATGTCTAAAAATGGTGTTGCTTCAACTTTTTAAAAATCAAGACTTTTTGGTGCCAGGAGAAGAAAAGGCTTTACTCCACGGTCAGGAAAAATCCTGCCCAGGAACCAAAATGTTTTTTGAAGCCAATTTTTTTTTTTGAAACCAAATGCAAAAACGGACACCAGGATGAGTTTCCTGATGAAATTCCATGTCTAAAAATGGTGTTCCTTCAACTTTTTAAAAATCAAGCCTTTTTGGTGCCAGGAGAAGAAAAGGCTATACTCCACGGTCAGGAAAAATCCTGCCCAGGAACCAAAATGTTTTTTGAAGCCAAATTTTTTTTTGAAACCAAATACAAAAACGGACACCAGGATGAGTTTCAGGATGAAATTCCATGTCTAAAAATGGTGTTGCTTCAACTTTTTAAAAATCAAGCCTTTTTGGTGCCAGGAGAAGAAAAGGCTATACTCCACGGTCAGGAAAAATCCTGCCCAGGAACCAAAATGTTTTTTGAAGCCAAATTTTTTGTTTGAAACCAAATGCAAAAACGGACACCAGGATGAGTTTCAGGATGAAATTCCATGTCTAAAAATGGTGTTGCTTCAACTTTTTAAAAATCAAGCCTTTTTGGTGCCAGGAGAAGAAAAGGCTTTACTCCACGGTCAGGAAAAATCCTGCCCAGGAACCAAAATGTTTTTTGAAGCCAAATTTTTTTTTTGAAACCAAATACAAAAACGGACACCAGGATGAGTTTCCTGATGAAATTCCATGTCTAAAAATGGTGTTGCTTCAACTTTTTAAAAATCAAGCCTTTTTGGTGCCAGGAGAAGAAAAGGCTATACTCCACGGTCAGGAAAAATCCTGCCCAGGAACCAAAATGTTTTTTGAAGCCAAATTTTTTTTTGAAACCAAATACAAAAACGGACACCAGGATGAGTTTCAGGATGAAATTCCATGTCTAAAAATGGTGTTGCTTCAACTTTTTAAAAATCAAGCCTTTTTGGTGCCAGGAGAAGAAAAGGCTATACTCCACGGTCAGGAAAAATCCTGCCCAGGAACCAAAATGTTTTTTGAAGCCAAATTTTTTGTTTGAAACCAAATGCAAAAACGGACACCAGGATGAGTTTCAGGATGAAATTCCATGTCTAAAAATGGTGTTGCTTCAACTTTTTAAAAATCAAGCCTTTTTGGTGCCAGGAGAAGAAAAGGCTATACTCCACGGTCAGGAAAAATCCTGCCCAGGCACCAAAATGTTTTTTGAAGCCAAATTTTTTGTTTGAAACCAAATACAAAAACGGACACCAGGATGAGTTTCAGGATGAAATTCCATGTCTAAAAATGGTGTTGCTTCAACTTTTTAAAAATCAAGACTTTTTGGTGCCAGGAGAAGAAAAGGCTTTACTCCACGGTCAGGAAAAATCCTGCCCAGGAACCAAAATGTTTTTTGAAGCCAATTTTTTTTTTTGAAACCAAATGCAAAAACGGACACCAGGATGAGTTTCAGGATGAAATTCCATGTCTAAAAATGGTGTTGCTTCAACTTTTTAAAAATCAAGACTTTTTGGTGCCAGGAGAAGAAAAGGCTTTACTCCACGGTCAGGAAAAATCCTGCCCAGGAACCAAAATGTTTTTTGAAGCCAATTTTTTTTTTTGAAACCAAATGCAAAAACGGACACCAGGATGAGTTTCAGGATGAAATTCCATGTCTAAAAATGGTGTTGCTTCAACTTTTTAAAAATCAAGACTTTTTGGTGCCAGGAGAAGAAAAGGCTTTACTCCACGGTCAGGAAAAATCCTGCCCAGGAACCAAAATGTTTTTTGAAGCCAATTTTTTTTTTTGAAACCAAATGCAAAAACGGACACCAGGATGAGTTTCCTGATGAAATTCCATGTCTAAAAATGGTGTTCCTTCAACTTTTTAAAAATCAAGCCTTTTTGGTGCCAGGAGAAGAAAAGGCTATACTCCACGGTCAGGAAAAATCCTGCCCAGGAACCAAAATGTTTTTTGAAGCCAAATTTTTTTTTGAAACCAAATACAAAAACGGACACCAGGATGAGTTTCAGGATGAAATTCCATGTCTAAAAATGGTGTTGCTTCAACTTTTTAAAAATCAAGCCTTTTTGGTGCCAGGAGAAGAAAAGGCTATACTCCACGGTCAGGAAAAATCCTGCCCAGGAACCAAAATGTTTTTTGAAGCCAAATTTTTTGTTTGAAACCAAATGCAAAAACGGACACCAGGATGAGTTTCAGGATGAAATTCCATGTCTAAAAATGGTGTTGCTTCAACTTTTTAAAAATCAAGCCTTTTTGGTGCCAGGAGAAGAAAAGGCTTTACTCCACGGTCAGGAAAAATCCTGCCCAGGAACCAAAATGTTTTTTGAAGCCAAATTTTTTTTTTGAAACCAAATACAAAAACGGACACCAGGATGAGTTTCCTGATGAAATTCCATGTCTAAAAATGGTGTTGCTTCAACTTTTTAAAAATCAAGCCTTTTTGGTGCCAGGAGAAGAAAAGGCTATACTCCACGGTCAGGAAAAATCCTGCCCAGGAACCAAAATGTTTTTTGAAGCCAAATTTTTTTTTGAAACCAAATACAAAAACGGACACCAGGATGAGTTTCAGGATGAAATTCCATGTCTAAAAATGGTGTTGCTTCAACTTTTTAAAAATCAAGCCTTTTTGGTGCCAGGAGAAGAAAAGGCTATACTCCACGGTCAGGAAAAATCCTGCCCAGGAACCAAAATGTTTTTTGAAGCCAAATTTTTTGTTTGAAACCAAATGCAAAAACGGACACCAGGATGAGTTTCAGGATGAAATTCCATGTCTAAAAATGGTGTTGCTTCAACTTTTTAAAAATCAAGCCTTTTTGGTGCCAGGAGAAGAAAAGGCTATACTCCACGGTCAGGAAAAATCCTGCCCAGGCACCAAAATGTTTTTTGAAGCCAAATTTTTTGTTTGAAACCAAATACAAAAACGGACACCAGGATGAGTTTCCTGATGAAATTCCATGTCTAAAAATGGTGTTCCTTCAACTTTTTAAAAATCAAGCCTTTTTGGTGCCAGGAGAAGAAAAGGCTATACTCCACGGTCAGGAAAAATCCTGCCTCGGAACCAAAATGTTTTTTGAAGCCAATTTTTTTTTTTGAAACCAAATGCAAAAACGGACACCAGGATGAGTTTCAGGATGAAATTCCATGTCTAAAAATGGTGTTGCTTCAACTTTTTAAAAATCAAGCCTTTTTGGTGCCAGGAGAAGAAAAGGCTATACTCCACGGTCAGGAAAAATCCTGCCCAGGAACCAAAATGTTTTTTGAAGCCAAATTTTTTTTTTGAAACCAAATACAAAAACGGACACCAGGATGAGTTTCAGGATGAAATTCCATGTCTAAAAATGGTGTTGCTTCAACTTTTTAAAAATCAAGCCTTTTTGGTGCCAGGAGAAGAAAAGGCTATACTCCACGGTCAGGAAAAATCCTGCCCAGGAACCAAAATGTTTTTTGAAGCCAAATTTTTTTTTTGAAACCAAATGCAAAAACGGACACCAGGATGAGTTTCAGGATGAAATTCCATGTCTAAAAATGGTGTTGCTTCAACTTTTTAAAAATCAAGCCTTTTTGGTGCCAGGAGAAGAAAAGGCTATACTCCACGGTCAGGAAAAATCCTGCCCAGGAACCAAAATGTTTTTTGAAGCCAAATTTTTTTTTTGAAACCAAATACAAAAACGGACACCAGGATGAGTTTCAGGATGAAATTCCATGTCTAAAAATGGTGTTGCTTCAACTTTTTAAAAATCAAGCCTTTTTGGTGCCAGGAGAAGAAAAGGCTATACTCCACGGTCAGGAAAAATCCTGCCCAGGAACCAAAATGTTTTTTGAAGCCAAATTTTTTTTTTGAAACCAAATACAAAAACGGACACCAGGATGAGTTTCAGGATGAAATTCCATGTCTAAAAATGGTGTTGCTTCAACTTTTTAAAAATCAAGCCTTTTTGGTGCCAGGAGAAGAAAAGGCTATACTCCACGGTCAGGAAAAATCCTGCCCAGGAACCAAAATGTTTTTTGAAGCCAAATTTTTTTTTTGAAACCAAATGCAAAAACGGACACCAGGATGAGTTTCAGGATGAAATTCCATGTCTAAAAATGGTGTTGCTTCAACTTTTTAAAAATCAAGCCTTTTTGGTGCCAGGAGAAGAAAAGGCTATACTCCACGGTCAGGAAAAATCCTGCCCAGGAACCAAAATGTTTTTTGAAGCCAAATTTTTTTTTTGAAACCAAATACAAAAACGGACACCAGGATGAGTTTCAGGATGAAATTCCATGTCTAAAAATGGTGTTGCTTCAACTTTTTAAAAATCAAGCCTTTTTGGTGCCAGGAGAAGAAAAGGCTATACTCCACGGTCAGGAAAAATCCTGCCCAGGAACCAAAATGTTTTTTGAAGCCAAATTTTTTTTTTGAAACCAAATGCAAAAACGGACACCAGGATGAGTTTCAGGATGAAATTCCATGTCTAAAAATGGTGTTGCTTCAACTTTTTAAAAATCAAGACTTTTTGGTGCCAGGAGAAGAAAAGGCTTTACTCCACGGTCAGGAAAAATCCTGCCCAGGAACCAAAATGTTTTTTGAAGCCAAATTTTTTTTTTGAAACCAAATGCAAAAACGGACACCAGGATGAGTTTCCTGATGAAATTCCATGTCTAAAAATGGTGTTCCTTCAACTTTTTAAAAATCAAGCCTTTTTGGTGCCAGGAGAAGAAAAGGCTATACTCCACGGTCAGGAAAAATCCTGCCCAGGAACCAAAATGTTTTTTGAAGCCAAATTTTTTGTTTGAAACCAAATGCAAAAACGGACACCAGGATGAGTTTCAGGATGAAATTCCATGTCTAAAAATGGTGTTGCTTCAACTTTTTAAAAATCAAGCCTTTTTGGTGCCAGGAGAAGAAAAGGCTTTACTCCACGGTCAGGAAAAATCCTGCCCAGGAACCAAAATGTTTTTTGAAGCCAAATTTTTTTTTTGAAACCAAATACAAAAACGGACACCAGGATGAGTTTCCTGATGAAATTCCATGTCTAAAAATGGTGTTGCTTCAACTTTTTAAAAATCAAGCCTTTTTGGTGCAAGGAGAAGAAAAGGCTATACTCCACGGTCGGGAAAAATCCTGCCCAGGAACCAAAATGTTTTTTGAAGCCAAATTTTTTTTTTGAAACCAAATGCAAAAACGGACACCAGGATGAGTTTCAGGATGAAATTCCATGTCTAAAAATGGTGTTCCTTCAACTTTTTAAAAATCAAGCCTTTTTGGTGCCAGGAGAAGAAAAGGCTATACTCCACGGTCAGGAAAAATCCTGCCTCGGAACCAAAATGTTTTTTGAAGCCAATTTTTTTTTTTGAAACCAAATGCAAAAACGGACACCAGGATGAGTTTCAGGATGAAATTCCATGTCTAAAAATGGTGTTGCTTCAACTTTTTAAAAATCAAGCCTTTTTGGTGCCAGGAGAAGAAAAGGCTATACTCCACGGTCAGGAAAAATCCTGCCCAGGAACCAAAATGTTTTTTGAAGCCAAATTTTTTTTTTGAAACCAAATACAAAAACGGACACCAGGATGAGTTTCAGGATGAAATTCCATGTCTAAAAATGGTGTTGCTTCAACTTTTTAAAAATCAAGCCTTTTTGGTGCCAGGAGAAGAAAAGGCTATACTCCACGGTCAGGAAAAATCCTGCCCAGGAACCAAAATGTTTTTTGAAGCCAAATTTTTTTTTTGAAACCAAATGCAAAAACGGACACCAGGATGAGTTTCAGGATGAAATTCCATGTCTAAAAATGGTGTTGCTTCAACTTTTTAAAAATCAAGCCTTTTTGGTGCCAGGAGAAGAAAAGGCTTTACTCCACGGTCAGGAAAAATCCTGCCCGGGAACCAAAATGTTTTTTGAAGCCAAATTTTTTTTTTGAAAACAAATGCAAAAACGGACACCAGGATGAGTTTCAGGATGAAATTCCATGTCTAAAAATGGTGTTGCTTCAACTTTTTAAAAATCAAGCCTTTTTGGTGCCAGGAGAAGAAAAGGCTTTACTTCACGGTCAGGAAAAATCCTGCCCAGGAACCAAAATGTTTTTTGAAGCCAAATTTTTTTTTTGAAAACAAATGCAAAAACGGACACCAGGATGAGTTTCAGGATGAAATTCCATGTCTAAAAATGGTGTTGCTTCAACTTTTTAAAAATCAAGCCTTTTTGGTGCCAGGAGAAGAAAAGGCTTTACTCCACGGTCAGGAAAAATCCTGCCCAGGAACCAAAATGTTTTTTGAAGCCAAATTTTTTTTTTGAAACCAAATGCAAAAACGGACACCAGGATGAGTTTCAGGATGAAATTCCATGTCTAAAAATGGTGTTGCTTCAACTTTTTAAAAATCAAGCCTTTTTGGTGCCAGGAGAAGAAAAGGCTTTACTTCACGGTCAGGAAAAATCCTGCCCAGGAACCCAAATGTTTTTTGAAGCCAAATTTTTTTTTTGAAACCAAATGCAAAAATGGACACCAGGATGAGTTTCAGGATGAAATTCCATGTCTAAAAATGGTGTTGCTTCAACTTTTTAAAAATCAAGCCTTTTTGGTGCCAGGAGAAGAAAAGGCTTTACTCCACGGTCAGGAAAAATCCTGCCCAGGAACCAAAATGTTTTTTGAAGCCAAATTTTTTTTTTGAAAACAAATGCAAAAACGGACACCAGGATGAGTTTCAGGATGAAATTCCATGTCTAAAAATGGTGTTGCTTCAACTTTTTAAAAATCAAGCCTTTTTGGTGCCAGGAGAAGAAAAGGCTTTACTCCACGGTCAGGAAAAATCCTGCCCAGGAACCAAAATGTTTTTTGAAGCCAAATTTTTTTTTTGAAACCAAATGCAAAAACGGACACCAGGATGAGTTTCAGGATGAAATTCCATGTCTAAAAATGGTGTTGCTTCAACTTTTTAAAAATCAAGCCTTTTTGGTGCCAGGAGAAGAAAAGGCTTTACTCCACGGTCAGGAAAAATCCTGCCCAGGAACCAAAATGTTTTTTGAAGCCAAATTTTTTTTTTGAAACCAAATGCAAAAACGAACACCAGGATGAGTTTCAGGATGAAATTCCATGTCTAAAAATGGTGTTGCTTCAACTTTTTAAAAATCAAGCCTTTTTGGTGCCAGGAGAAGAAAAGGCTTTACTCCACGGTCAGGAAAAATCCTGCCCGGGAACCAAAATGTTTTTTGGAGCCAATTTTTTTTTTTGAAACCAAATGCAAAAACGGACACCAGGATGAGTTTCAGGATGAAATTCCATGTCTAAAAATGGTGTTGCTTAAACTTTTTACAAATCAAGCCTTTTTGGTGCCAGGAGAAGAAAAGGCTTTACTCCACGGTCAGGAAAAATCCTGCCCAGGAACCAAAATGTTTTTTGAAGCCAAATTTTTTTTTTGAAACCAAATGCAAAAACGGACACCAGGATGAGTTTCAGGATGAAATTCCATGTCTAAAAATGGTGTTGCTTCAACTTTTTAAAAATCTAGCCTTTTTGGTGCCAGGAGAAGAAAAGGCTATACTCCACGGTCAGGAAAAATCCTGCCCAGGAACCAAAATGTTTTTTGAAGCCAAATTTTTTTTTTTGAAACCAAATGCAAAAACGGACACCAGGATGAGTTTCAGGATGAAATTCCATGTCTAAAAATGGTGTTGCTTCAACTTTTTAAAAATCAAGCCTTTTTGGTGCCAGGAGAAGAAAAGGCTTTACTCCACGGTCAGGAAAAATCCTGCCCAGGAACCAAAATGTTTTTTGAAGCCAAATTTTTTTTTTGAAACCAGATGCAAAAACGGACACCAGGATGAGTTTCAGGATGAAATTCCATGTCTAAAAATGGTGTTGCTTCAACTTTTTAAAAATCAAGCCTTTTTGGTGCCAGGAGAAGAAAAGGGTATACTCCACGGTCAGGAAAAATCCTGCCCAGGAACCAAAATGTTTTTTGAAGCCAAATTTTTTTTTTGAAACCAAATGCAAAAATGGACACCAGGATTAGTTTCAGGATGAAATTCCATGTCTAAAAATGGTGTTGCTTCAACTTTTTAAAAATCAAGCCTTTTTGGTGCCAGGAGAAGAAAAGGCTTTACTTCACGGTCAGGAAAAATCCTGCCCAGGAACCCAAATGTTTTTTGAAGCCAAATTTTTTTTTTGAAACCAAATGCAAAAATGGACACCAGGATGAGTTTCAGGATGAAATTCCATGTCTAAAAATGGTGTTGCTTCAACTTTTTAAAAATCAAGCCTTTTTGGTGCCAGGAGAAGAAAAGGCTTTACTCCACGGTCAGGAAAAATCCTGCCCAGGAACCAAAATGTTTTTTGAAGCCAAATTTTTTTTTTGAAAACAAATGCAAAAACGGACACCAGGATGAGTTTCAGGATGAAATTCCATGTCTAAAAATGGTGTTGCTTCAACTTTTTAAAAATCAAGCCTTTTTGGTGCCAGGAGAAGAAAAGGCTTTACTCCACGGTCAGGAAAAATCCTGCCCAGGAACCAAAATGTTTTTTGAAGCCAAATTTTTTTTTTGAAACCAAATGCAAAAACGGACACCAGGATGAGTTTCAGGATGAAATTCCATGTCTAAAAATGGTGTTGCTTCAACTTTTTAAAAATCAAGCCTTTTTGGTGCCAGGAGAAGAAAAGGCTTTACTCCACGGTCAGGAAAAATCCTGCCCAGGAACCAAAATGTTTTTTGAAGCCAAATTTTTTTTTTGAAAACAAATGCAAAAACGGACACCAGGATGAGTTTCAGGATGAAATTCCATGTCTAAAAATGGTGTTGCTTCAACTTTTTAAAAATCAAGCCTTTTTGGTGCCAGGAGAAGAAAAGGCTTTACTCCACGGTCAGGAAAAATCCTGCCCAGGAACCAAAATGTTTTTTGAAGCCAAATTTTTTTTTTGAAACCAAATGCAAAAACGGACACCAGGATGAGTTTCAGGATGAAATTCCATGTCTAAAAATGGTGTTGCTTCAACTTTTTAAAAATCAAGCCTTTTTGGTGCCAGGAGAAGAAAAGGCTTTACTCCACGGTCAGGAAAAATCCTGCCCAGGAACCAAAATGTTTTTTGAAGCCAAATTTTTTTTTTGAAACCAAATGCAAAAACGAACACCAGGATGAGTTTCAGGATGAAATTCCATGTCTAAAAATGGTGTTGCTTCAACTTTTTAAAAATCAAGCCTTTTTGGTGCCAGGAGAAGAAAAGGCTATACTCCACGGTCAGGAAAAATCCTGCCCAGGAACCAAAATGTTTTTTGAAGCCAAATTTTTTTTTTGAAACCAAATGCAAAAACGGACACCAGGATGAGTTTCAGGATGAAATTCCATGTCTAAAAATGGTGTTGCTTCAACTTTTTAAAAATCAAGCCTTTTTGGTGCCAGGAGAAGAAAAGGCTTTACTCCACGGTCAGGAAAAATCCTGCCCGGGAACCAAAATGTTTTTTGGAGCCAATTTTTTTTTTTGAAACCAAATGCAAAAACGGACACCAGGATGAGTTTCAGGATGAAATTCCATGTCTAAAAATGGTGTTGCTTAAACTTTTTACAAATCAAGCCTTTTTGGTGCCAGGAGAAGAAAAGGCTTTACTCCACGGTCAGGAAAAATCCTGCCCAGGAACCAAAATGTTTTTTGAAGCCAAATTTTTTTTTTGAAACCAAATGCAAAAACGGACACCAGGATGAGTTTCAGGATGAAATTCCATGTCTAAAAATGGTGTTGCTTCAACTTTTTAAAAATCTAGCCTTTTTGGTGCCAGGAGAAGAAAAGGCTATACTCCACGGTCAGGAAAAATCCTGCCCAGGAACCAAAATGTTTTTTGAAGCCAAATTTTTTTTTTTGAAACCAAATGCAAAAACGGACACCAGGATGAGTTTCAGGATGAAATTCCATGTCTAAAAATGGTGTTGCTTCAACTTTTTAAAAATCAAGCCTTTTTGGTGCCAGGAGAAGAAAAGGCTTTACTCCACGGTCAGGAAAAATCCTGCCCAGGAACCAAAATGTTTTTTGAAGCCAAATTTTTTTTTTTGAAACCAAATGCAAAAACGGACACCAGGATGAGTTTCAGGATGAAATTCCATGTCTAAAAATGGTGTTGCTTCAACTTTTTAAAAATCTAGCCTTTTTGGTGCCAGGAGAAGAAAAGGCTATACTCCACGGTCAGGAAAAATCCTGCCCAGGAACCAAAATGTTTTTTGAAGCCAAATTTTTTTTTTTGAAACCAAATGCAAAAACGGACACCAGGATGAGTTTCAGGATGAAATTCCATGTCTAAAAATGGTGTTGCTTCAACTTTTTAAAAATCAAGCCTTTTTGGTGCCAGGAGAAGAAAAGGCTTTACTCCACGGTCAGGAAAAATCCTGCCCAGGAACCAAAATGTTTTTTGAAGCCAAATTTTTTTTTTGAAACCAAATGCAAAAACGGACACCAGGATGAGTTTCAGGATGAAATTCCATGTCTAAAAATGGTGTTGCTTCAACTTTTTAAAAATCAAGCCTTTTTGGTGCCAGGAGAAGAAAAGGCTTTACTCCACGGTCAGGAAAAATCCTGCCCGGGAACCAAAATGTTTTTTGGAGCCAATTTTTTTTTTTGAAACCAAATGCAAAAACGGACCCCAGGATGAGTTTCAGGATGAAATTCCATGTCTAAAAATGGTGTTGCTTAAACTTTTTACAAATCAAGCCTTTTTGGTGCCAGGAGAATAAAAGGCTTTACTCCACGGTCAGGAAAAATCCTGCCCAGGAACCAAAATGTTTTTTGAAGCCAAATTTTTTTTTTGAAACCAAATGCAAAAACGGACACCAGGATGAGTTTCAGGATGAAATTCCATGTCTAAAAATGGTGTTGCTTCAACTTTTTAAAAATCAAGCCTTTTTGGTGCCAGGAGAAGAAAAGGGTATACTCCACGGTCAGGAAAAATCCTGCCCAGGAACCAAAATGTTTTTTGAAGCCAAATTTTTTTTTTGAAACCAAATGCAAAAATGGACACCAGGATTAGTTTCAGGATGAAATTCCATGTCTAAAAATGGTGTTGCTTCAACTTTTTAAAAATCAAGCCTTTTTGGTGCCAGGAGAAGAAAAGGCTTTACTTCACGGTCAGGAAAAATCCTGCCCAGGAACCCAAATGTTTTTTGAAGCCAAATTTTTTTTTTGAAACCAAATGCAAAAATGGACACCAGGATGAGTTTCAGGATGAAATTCCATGTCTAAAAATGGTGTTGCTTCAACTTTTTAAAAATCAAGCCTTTTTGGTGCCAGGAGAAGAAAAGGCTTTACTCCACGGTCAGGAAAAATCCTGCCCAGGAACCAAAATGTTTTTTGAAGCCAAATTTTTTTTTTGAAACCAAATGCAAAAACGGACACCAGGATGAGTTTCAGGATGAAATTCCATGTCTAAAAATGGTGTTGCTTCAACTTTTTAAAAATCAAGCCTTTTTGGTGCCAGGAGAAGAAAAGGCTTTACTCCACGGTCAGGAAAAATCCTGCCCAGGAACCAAAATGTTTTTTGAAGCCAAATTTTTTTTTTGAAACCAAATGCAAAAACGGACACCAGGATGAGTTTCAGGATGAAATTCCATGTCTAAAAATGGTGTTGCTTCAACTTTTTAAAAATCAAGCCTTTTTGGTGCCAGGAGAAGAAAAGGCTTTACTTCACGGTCAGGAAAAATCCTGCCCAGGAACCCAAATGTTTTTTGAAGCCAAATTTTTTTTTTGAAACCAAATGCAAAAATGGACACCAGGATGAGTTTCAGGATGAAATTCCATGTCTAAAAATGGTGTTGCTTCAACTTTTTAAAAATCAAGCCTTTTTGGTGCCAGGAGAAGAAAAGGCTTTACTCCACGGTCAGGAAAAATCCTGCCCAGGAACCAAAATGTTTTTTGAAGCCAAATTTTTTTTTTGAAACCAAATGCAAAAACGGACACCAGGATGAGTTTCAGGATGAAATTCCATGTCTAAAAATGGTGTTGCTTCAACTTTTTAAAAATCAAGCCTTTTTGGTGCCAGGAGAAGAAAAGGCTTTACTCCACGGTCAGGAAAAATCCTGCCCAGGAACCAAAATGTTTTTTGAAGCCAAATTTTTTTTTTGAAACCAAATGCAAAAACGGACACCAGGATGAGTTTCAGGATGAAATTCCATGTCTAAAAATGGTGTTGCTTCAACTTTTTAAAAATCAAGCCTTTTTGGTGCCAGGAGAAGAAAAGGCTATACTCCACGGTCAGGAAAAATCCTGCCCAGGAACCAAAATGTTTTTTGAAGCCAAATTTTTTTTTTTGAAACCAAATGCAAAAACGGACACCAGGATGAGTTTCAGGATGAAATTCCATGTCTAAAAATGGTGTTGCTTAAACTTTTTACAAATCAAGCCTTTTTGGTGCCAGGAGAAGAAAAGGCTTTACTCCACGGTCAGGAAAAATCCTGCCCAGGAACCAAAATGTTTTTTGAAGCCAAATTTTTTTTTTGAAACCAAATGCAAAAATGGACACCAGGATGAGTTTCAGGATGAAATTCCATGTCTAAAAATGGTGTTGCTTCAACTTTTTAAAAATCAAGCCTTTTTGGTGCCAGGAGAAGAAAAGGGTATACTCCACGGTCAGGAAAAATCCTGCCCAGGAACCAAAATGTTTTTTGAAGCCAAATTTTTTTTTTGAAACCAAATGCAAAAATGGACACCAGGATGAGTTTCAGGATGAAATTCCATGTCTAAAAATGGTGTTGCTTCAACTTTTTAAAAATCAAGCCTTTTTGGTGCCAGGAGAAGAAAAGGCTTTACTCCACGGTCAGGAAAAATCCTGCCCAGGAACCAAAATGTTTTTTGAAGCCAATTTTTCTTTTTGAAAACAAATGCAAAAACGGACACCAGGATGAGTTTCAGGATGAAATTCCATGTCTAAAAATGGTGTTGCTTCAACTTTTTAAAAATCAAGCCTTTTTGGTGCCAGGAGAAGAAAAGGCTTTACTCCACGGTCAGGAAAAATCCTGCCCAGGAACCAAAATGTTTTTTGAAGCCAAATTTTTTTTTTGAAACCAAATGCAAAAACGAACACCAGGATGAGTTTCAGGATGAAATTCCATGTCTAAAAATGGTGTTGCTTCAACTTTTTAAAAATCAAGCCTTTTTGGTGCCAGGAGAAGAAAAGGCTATACTCCACGGTCAGGAAAAATCCTGCCCAGGAACCAAAATGTTTTTTGAAGCCAAATTTTTTTTTTGAAACCAAATGCAAAAACGGACACCAGGATGAGTTTCAGGATGAAATTCCATGTCTAAAAATGGTGTTGCTTCAACTTTTTAAAAATCAAGCCTTTTTGGTGCCAGGAGAAGAAAAGGCTTTACTCCACGGTCAGGAAAAATCCTGCCCAGGAACCAAAATGTTTTTTGAAGCCAAATTTTTTTTTTGAAACCAAATGCAAAAATGGACACCAGGATGAGTTTCAGGATGAAATTCCATGTCTAAAAATGGTGTTGCTTCAACTTTTTAAAAATCAAGCCTTTTTGGTGCCAGGAGAAGAAAAGGGTATACTCCACGGTCAGGAAAAATCCTGCCCAGGAACCAAAATGTTTTTTGAAGCCAAATTTTTTTTTTGAAACCAAATGCAAAAATGGACACCAGGATGAGTTTCAGGATGAAATTCCATGTCTAAAAATGGTGTTGCTTCAACTTTTTAAAAATCAAGCCTTTTTGGTGCCAGGAGAAGAAAAGGCTTTACTCCACGGTCAGGAAAAATCCTGCCCAGGAACCAAAATGTTTTTTGAAGCCAAATTTTTTTTTTGAAACCAAATGCAAAAACGGACACCAGGATGAGTTTCAGGATGAAATTCCATGTCTAAAAATGGTGTTGCTTCAACTTTTTAAAAATCAAGCCTTTTTGGTGCCAGGAGAAGAAAAGGCTTTACTCCACGGTCAGGAAAAATCCTGCCCAGGAACCAAAATGTTTTTTGAAGCCAAATTTTTTTTTTGAAACCAAATGCAAAAACGGACACCAGGATGAGTTTCAGGATGAAATTCCATGTCTAAAAATGGTGTTGCTTCAACTTTTTAAAAATCAAGCCTTTTTGGTGCCAGGAGAAGAAAAGGCTTTACTTCACGGTCAGGAAAAATCCTGCCCAGGAACCCAAATGTTTTTTGAAGCCAAATTTTTTTTTTGAAACCAAATGCAAAAATGGACACCAGGATGAGTTTCAGGATGAAATTCCATGTCTAAAAATGGTGTTGCTTCAACTTTTTAAAAATCAAGCCTTTTTGGTGCCAGGAGAAGAAAAGGCTTTACTCCACGGTCAGGAAAAATCCTGCCCAGGAACCAAAATGTTTTTTGAAGCCAAATTTTTTTTTTGAAACCAAATGCAAAAACGGACACCAGGATGAGTTTCAGGATGAAATTCCATGTCTAAAAATGGTGTTGCTTCAACTTTTTAAAAATCAAGCCTTTTTGGTGCCAGGAGAAGAAAAGGCTTTACTCCACGGTCAGGAAAAATCCTGCCCAGGAACCAAAATGTTTTTTGAAGCCAAATTTTTTTTTTGAAACCAAATGCAAAAACGGACACCAGGATGAGTTTCAGGATGAAATTCCATGTCTAAAAATGGTGTTGCTTCAACTTTTTAAAAATCAAGCCTTTTTGGTGCCAGGAGAAGAAAAGGCTATACTCCACGGTCAGGAAAAATCCTGCCCAGGAACCAAAATGTTTTTTGAAGCCAAATTTTTTTTTTTGAAACCAAATGCAAAAACGGACACCAGGATGAGTTTCAGGATGAAATTCCATGTCTAAAAATGGTGTTGCTTAAACTTTTTACAAATCAAGCCTTTTTGGTGCCAGGAGAAGAAAAGGCTTTACTCCACGGTCAGGAAAAATCCTGCCCAGGAACCAAAATGTTTTTTGAAGCCAAATTTTTTTTTTGAAACCAAATGCAAAAATGGACACCAGGATGAGTTTCAGGATGAAATTCCATGTCTAAAAATGGTGTTGCTTCAACTTTTTAAAAATCAAGCCTTTTTGGTGCCAGGAGAAGAAAAGGGTATACTCCACGGTCAGGAAAAATCCTGCCCAGGAACCAAAATGTTTTTTGAAGCCAAATTTTTTTTTTGAAACCAAATGCAAAAATGGACACCAGGATGAGTTTCAGGATGAAATTCCATGTCTAAAAATGGTGTTGCTTCAACTTTTTAAAAATCAAGCCTTTTTGGTGCCAGGAGAAGAAAAGGCTTTACTCCACGGTCAGGAAAAATCCTGCCCAGGAACCAAAATGTTTTTTGAAGCCAATTTTTCTTTTTGAAAACAAATGCAAAAACGGACACCAGGATGAGTTTCAGGATGAAATTCCATGTCTAAAAATGGTGTTGCTTCAACTTTTTAAAAATCAAGCCTTTTTGGTGCCAGGAGAAGAAAAGGCTTTACTCCACGGTCAGGAAAAATCCTGCCCAGGAACCAAAATGTTTTTTGAAGCCAAATTTTTTTTTTGAAACCAAATGCAAAAACGAACACCAGGATGAGTTTCAGGATGAAATTCCATGTCTAAAAATGGTGTTGCTTCAACTTTTTAAAAATCAAGCCTTTTTGGTGCCAGGAGAAGAAAAGGCTATACTCCACGGTCAGGAAAAATCCTGCCCAGGAACCAAAATGTTTTTTGAAGCCAAATTTTTTTTTTGAAACCAAATGCAAAAACGGACACCAGGATGAGTTTCAGGATGAAATTCCATGTCTAAAAATGGTGTTGCTTCAACTTTTTAAAAATCAAGCCTTTTTGGTGCCAGGAGAAGAAAAGGGTATACTCCACGGTCAGGAAAAATCCTGCCCAGGAACCAAAATGTTTTTTGAAGCCAAATTTTTTTTTTGAAACCAAATGCAAAAATGGACACCAGGATTAGTTTCAGGATGAAATTCCATGTCTAAAAATGGTGTTGCTTCAACTTTTTAAAAATCAAGCCTTTTTGGTGCCAGGAGAAGAAAAGGCTTTACTTCACGGTCAGGAAAAATCCTGCCCAGGAACCCAAATGTTTTTTGAAGCCAAATTTTTTTTTTGAAACCAAATGCAAAAATGGACACCAGGATGAGTTTCAGGATGAAATTCCATGTCTAAAAATGGTGTTGCTTCAACTTTTTAAAAATCAAGCCTTTTTGGTGCCAGGAGAAGAAAAGGCTTTACTCCACGGTCAGGAAAAATCCTGCCCAGGAACCAAAATGTTTTTTGAAGCCAAATTTTTTTTTTTGAAACCAAATGCAAAAACGGACACCAGGATGAGTTTCAGGATGAAATTCCATGTCTAAAAATGGTGTTGCTTCAACTTTTTAAAAATCAAGCCTTTTTGGTGCCAGGAGAAGAAAAGGCTTTACTCCACGGTCAGGAAAAATCCTGCCCAGGAACCAAAATGTTTTTTGAAGCCAAATTTTTTTTTTTGAAACCAAATGCAAAAACGAACACCAGGATGAGTTTCAGGATGAAATTCCATGTCTAAAAATGGTGTTGCTTCAACTTTTTAAAAATCAAGCCTTTTTGGTGCCAGGAGAAGAAAAGGCTATACTCCACGGTCAGGAAAAATCCTGCCCAGGAACCAAAATGTTTTTTGAAGCCAAATTTTTTTTTTGAAACCAAATGCAAAAACGGACACCAGGATGAGTTTCAGGATGAAATTCCATGTCTAAAAATGGTGTTGCTTCAACTTTTTAAAAATCAAGCCTTTTTGGTGCCAGGAGAAGAAAAGGCTTTACTCCACGGTCAGGAAAAATCCTGCCCGGGAACCAAAATGTTTTTTGAAGCCAAATTTTTTTTTTTGAAACCAAATGCAAAAACGGACACCAGGATGAGTTTCAGGATGAAATTCCATGTCTAAAAATGGTGTTGCTTAAACTTTTTACAAATCAAGCCTTTTTGGTGCCAGGAGAAGAAAAGGCTTTACTCCACGGTCAGGAAAAATCCTGCCCAGGAACCAAAATGTTTTTTGAAGCCAAATTTTTTTTTTGAAACCAAATGCAAAAATGGACACCAGGATGAGTTTCAGGATGAAATTCCATGTCTAAAAATGGTGTTGCTTCAACTTTTTAAAAATCAAGCCTTTTTGGTGCCAGGAGAAGAAAAGGGTATACTCCACGGTCAGGAAAAATCCTGCCCAGGAACCAAAATGTTTTTTGAAGCCAAATTTTTTTTTTGAAACCAAATGCAAAAATGGACACCAGGATGAGTTTCAGGATGAAATTCCATGTCTAAAAATGGTGTTGCTTCAACTTTTTAAAAATCAAGCCTTTTTGGTGCCAGGAGAAGAAAAGGCTTTACTCCACGGTCAGGAAAAATCCTGCCCAGGAACCAAAATGTTTTTTGAAGCCAATTTTTCTTTTTGAAAACAAATGCAAAAACGGACACCAGGATGAGTTTCAGGATGAAATTCCATGTCTAAAAATGGTGTTGCTTCAACTTTTTAAAAATCAAGCCTTTTTGGTGCCAGGAGAAGAAAAGGCTTTACTCCACGGTCAGGAAAAATCCTGCCCAGGAACCAAAATGTTTTTTGAAGCCAAATTTTTTTTTTGAAACCAAATGCAAAAACGAACACCAGGATGAGTTTCAGGATGAAATTCCATGTCTAAAAATGGTGTTGCTTCAACTTTTTAAAAATCAAGCCTTTTTGGTGCCAGGAGAAGAAAAGGCTATACTCCACGGTCAGGAAAAATCCTGCCCAGGAACCAAAATGTTTTTTGAAGCCAAATTTTTTTTTTGAAACCAAATGCAAAAACGGACACCAGGATGAGTTTCAGGATGAAATTCCATGTCTAAAAATGGTGTTGCTTCAACTTTTTAAAAATCAAGCCTTTTTGGTGCCAGGAGAAGAAAAGGCTTTACTCCACGGTCAGGAAAAATCCTGCCCGGGAACCAAAATGTTTTTTGGAGCCAATTTTTTTTTTTTGAAACCAAATGCAAAAACGGACACCAGGATGAGTTTCAGGATGAAATTCCATGTCTAAAAATGGTGTTGCTTAAACTTTTTACAAATCAAGCCTTTTTGGTGCCAGGAGAAGAAAAGGCTTTACTCCACGGTCAGGAAAAATCCTGCCCAGGAACCAAAATGTTTTTTGAAGCCAAATTTTTTTTTTGAAACCAAATGAAAAAACGGACACCAGGATGAGTTTCAGGATGAAATTCCATGTCTAAAAATGGTGTTGCTTCAACTTTTTAAAAATCTAGCCTTTTTGGTGCCAGGAGAAGAAAAGGCTATACTCCACGGTCAAGAAAAATCCTGCCCAGGAACCAAAATGTTTTTTGAAGCCAATTTTTTTTTTTTTGAAACCAAATGCAAAAACGGACACCAGGATGAGTTTCAGGATGAAATTCCATGTCTAAAAATGGTGTTGCTTCAACTTTTTAAAAATCAAGCCTTTTTGGTGCCAGGAGAAGAAAAGGCTTTACTCCACGGTCAGGAAAAATCCTGCCCAGGAACCAAAATGTTTTTTGAAGCCAAATTTTTTTTTTGAAACCAGATGCAAAAACGGACACCAGGATGAGTTTCAGGATGAAATTCCATGTCTAAAAATGGTGTTGCTTCAACTTTTTAAAAATCAAGCCTTTTTGGTGCCAGGAGAAGAAAAGGGTATACTCCACGGTCAGGAAAAATCCTGCCCAGGAACCAAAATGTTTTTTGAAGCCAAATTTTTTTTTTGAAACCAAATGCAAAAATGGACACCAGGATTAGTTTCAGGATGAAATTCCATGTCTAAAAATGGTGTTGCTTCAACTTTTTAAAAATCAAGCCTTTTTGGTGCCAGGAGAAGAAAAGGCTTTACTTCACGGTCAGGAAAAATCCTGCCCAGGAACCCAAATGTTTTTTGAAGCCAAATTTTTTTTTTGAAACCAAATGCAAAAATGGACACCAGGATGAGTTTCAGGATGAAATTCCATGTCTAAAAATGGTGTTGCTTCAACTTTTTAAAAATCAAGCCTTTTTGGTGCCAGGAGAAGAAAAGGCTTTACTCCACGGTCAGGAAAAATCTTGCCCAGGAACCAAAATGTTTTTTGAAGCCAAATTTTTTTTTTGAAAACAAATGCAAAAACGGACACCAGGATGAGTTTCAGGATGAAATTCCATGTCTAAAAATGGTGTTGCTTCAACTTTTTAAAAATCAAGCCTTTTTGGTGCCAGGAGAAGAAAAGGCTTTACTCCACGGTCAGGAAAAATCCTGCCCAGGAACCAAAATGTTTTTTGAAGCCAAATTTTTTTTTTGAAACCAAATGCAAAAACAGACACCAGGATGAGTTTCAGGATGAAATTCCATGTCTAAAAATGGTGTTGCTTCAACTTTTTAAAAATCAAGCCTTTTTGGTGCCAGGAGAAGAAAAGGCTATACTCCACGGTCAGGAAAAATCCTGCCCAGGAACCAAAATGTTTTTTGAAGCCAAATTTTTTTTTTTGAAACCAAATGCAAAAACGGACACCAGGATGAGTTTCAGGATGAAATTCCATGTCTAAAAATGGTGTTGCTTCAACTTTTTAAAGATCAAGCCTTTTTGGTGCCAGGAGAAGAAAAGGCTTTACTCCACGGTCAGGAAAAATCCTGCCCAGGAACCAAAATGTTTTTTGAAGCCAAATTTTTTTTTTGAAACCAGATGCAAAAACGGACACCAGGATGAGTTTCAGGATGAAATTCCATGTCTAAAAATGGTGTTGCTTCAACTTTTTAAAAATCAAGCCTTTTTGGTGCCAGGAGAAGAAAAGGCTATACTCCACGGTCAGGAAAAATCCTGCCCAGGAACCAAAATGTTTTTTGAAGCCAAATTTTTTTTTTGAAACCAAATGCAAAAATGGACACCAGGATGAGTTTCAGGATGAAATTCCATGTCTAAAAATGGTGTTGCTTCAACTTTTTAAAAATCAAGCCTTTTTGGTGCCAGGAGAAGAAAAGGCTTTACTTCACGGTCAGGAAAAATCCTGCCCAGGAACCAAAATGTTTTTTGAAGCCAAATTTTTTTTTTGAAAACAAATGCAAAAACGGACACCAGGATGAGTTTCAGGATGAAATTCCATGTCTAAAAATGGTGTTGCTTCAACTTTTTAAAAATCAAGCCTTTTTGGTGCCAGGAGAAGAAAAGGCTTTACTCCACGGTCAGGAAAAATCCTGCCCAGGAACCAAAATGTTTTTTGAAGCCAAATTTTTTTTTTGAAACCAAATGCAAAAACGAACACCAGGATGAGTTTCAGGATGAAATTCCATGTCTAAAAATGGTGTTGCTTCAACTTTTTAAAAATCAAGCCTTTTTGGTGCCAGGAGAAGAAAAGGCTATACTCCACGGTCAGGAAAAATCCTGCCCAGGAACCAAAATGTTTTTTGAAGCCAAATTTTTTTTTTGAAACCAAATGCAAAAACGGACACCAGGATGAGTTTCAGGATGAAATTCCATGTCTAAAAATGGTGTTGCTTCAACTTTTTAAAAATCAAGCCTTTTTGGTGCCAGGAGAAGAAAAGGCTTTACTTCACGGTCAGGAAAAATCCTGCCCGGGAACCAAAATGTTTTTTGGAGCCAATTTTTTTTTTTGAAACCAAATGCAAAAACGGACACCAGGATGAGTTTCAGGATGAAATTCCATGTCTAAAAATGGTGTTGCTTCAACTTTTTAAAAATCAAGCCTTTTTGGTGCCAGGAGAAGAAAAGGCTATACTCCACGGTCAGGAAAAATCCTGCCCAGGAACCAAAATGTTTTTTGAAGCCAAATTTTTTTTTTGAAACCAAATGCAAAAACGGACACCAGGATGAGTTTCAGGATGAAATTCCATGTCTAAAAATGGTGTTGCTTCAACTTTTTAAAAATCAAGCCTTTTTGGTGCCAGGAGAAGAAAAGGCTATACTCCACGGTCAGGAAAAATCCTGCCCAGGAACCAAAATGTTTTTTGAAGCCAAATTTTTTTTTTGAAACCAAATGCAAAAACGGACACCAGGATGAGTTTCAGGATGAAATTCCATGTCTAAAAATGGTGTTGCTTCAACTTTTTAAAAATCAAGCCTTTTTGGTGCCAGGAGAAGAAAAGGCTTTACTCCACGGTCAGGAAAAATCCTGCCCAGGAACCAAAATGTTTTTTGAAGCCAAATTTTTTTTTTGAAACCAGATGCAAAAACGGACACCAGGATGAGTTTCAGGATGAAATTCCATGTCTAAAAATGGTGTTGCTTCAACTTTTTAAAAATCAAGCCTTTTTGGTGCCAGGAGAAGAAAAGAGTATACTCCACGGTCAGGAAAAATCCTGCCCAGGAACCAAAATGTTTTTTGAAGCCAAATTTTTTTTTTTAAACCAAAAGCAAAAACGGACACCAGGATGAGTTTCAGGATGAAATTCCATGTCTAAAAATGGTGTTGCTTCAACTTTTTAAAAATCAAGCCTTTTTGGTGCCAGGAGAAGAAAAGGCTATACTCCACGGTCAGGAAAAATCCTGCCCAGGAACCAAAATGTTTTTTGAAGCCAAATTTTTTTTTTGAAACCAAATGCAAAAACGGACACCAGGATGAGTTTCAGGATGAAATTCCATGTCTAAAAATGGTGTTGCTTCAACTTTTTAAAAATCAAGCCTTTTTGGTGCCAGGAGAAGAAAAGGCTATACTCCACGGTCAGGAAAAATCCTGCCCAGGAACCAAAATGTTTTTTGAAGCCAAATTTTTTTTTTGAAACCAAATGCAAAAACGGACACCAGGATGAGTTTCAGGATGAAATTCCATGTCTAAAAATGGTGTTGCTTCAACTTTTTAAAAATCAAGCCTTTTTGGTGCCAGGAGAAGAAAAGGCTTTACTCCACGGTCAGGAAAAATCCTGCCCAGGAACCAAAATGTTTTTTGAAGCCAAATTTTTTTTTTGAAACCAGATGCAAAAACGGACACCAGGATGAGTTTCAGGATGAAATTCCATGTCTAAAAATGGTGTTGCTTCAACTTTTTAAAAATCAAGCCTTTTTGGTGCCAGGAGAAGAAAAGGGTATACTCCACGGTCAGGAAAAATCCTGCCCAGGAACCAAAATGTTTTTTGAAGCCAAATTTTTTTTTTGAAACCAAATGCAAAAACGGACACCAGGATTAGTTTCAGGATGAAATTCCATGTCTAAAAATGGTGTTGCTTCAACTTTTTAAAAATCAAGCCTTTTTGGTGCCAGGAGAAGAAAAGGCTTTACTTCACGGTCAGGAAAAATCCTGCCCAGGAACCCAAATGTTTTTTGAAGCCAAATTTTTTTTTTGAAACCAAATGCAAAAATGGACACCAGGATGAGTTTCAGGATGAAATTCCATGTCTAAAAATGGTGTTGCTTCAACTTTTTAAAAATCAAGCCTTTTTGGTGCCAGGAGAAGAAAAGGCTTTACTCCACGGTCAGGAAAAATCCTGCCCGGGAACCAAAATGTTTTTTGAAGCCAAATTTTTTTTTTTGAAAACAAATGCAAAAACGGACACCAGGATGAGTTTCAGGATGAAATTCCATGTCTAAAAATGGTGTTGCTTCAACTTTTTAAAAATCAAGCCTTTTTGGTGCCAGGAGAAGAAAAGGCTTTACTTCACGGTCAGGAAAAATCCTGCCCAGGAACCCAAATGTTTTTTGAAGCCAAATTTTTTTTTTGAAACCAAATGCAAAAATGGACACCAGGATGAGTTTCAGGATGAAATTCCATGTCTAAAAATGGTGTTGCTTCAACTTTTTAAAAATCAAGCCTTTTTGGTGCCAGGAGAAGAAAAGGCTTTACTCCACGGTCAGGAAAAATCCTGCCCAGGAACCAAAATGTTTTTTGAAGCCAATTTTTTTTTTGAAAACAAATGCAAAAACGGACACCAGGATGAGTTTCAGGATGAAATTCCATGTCTAAAAATGGTGTTGCTTCAACTTTTTAAAAATCAAGCCTTTTTGGTGCCAGGAGAAGAAAAGGCTATACTCCACGGTCAGGAAAAATCCTGCCCAGGAACCAAAATGTTTTTTGAAGCCAAATTTTTTTTTTGAAACCAAATGCAAAAACGGACACCAGGATGAGTTTCAGGATGAAATTCCATGTCTAAAAATGGTGTTGCTTCAACTTTTTAAAAATCAAGCCTTTTTGGTGCCAGGAGAAGAAAAGGCTATACTCCACGGTCAGGAAAAATCCTGCCCAGGAACCAAAATGTTTTTTGAAGCCAAATTTTTTTTTTGAAACCAAATGCAAAAACGGACACCAGGATGAGTTTCAGGATGAAATTCCATGTCTAAAAATGGTGTTGCTTCAACTTTTTAAAAATCAAGCCTTTTTGGTGCCAGGAGAAGAAAAGGCTTTACTCCACGGTCAGGAAAAATCCTGCCCAGGAACCAAAATGTTTTTTGAAGCCAAATTTTTTTTTTGAAACCAGATGCAAAAACGGACACCAGGATGAGTTTCAGGATGAAATTCCATGTCTAAAAATGGTGTTGCTTCAACTTTTTAAAAATCAAGCCTTTTTGGTGCCAGGAGAAGAAAAGGGTATACTCCACGGTCAGGAAAAATCCTGCCCAGGAACCAAAATGTTTTTTGAAGCCAAATTTTTTTTTTGAAACCAAATGCAAAAACGGACACCAGGATTAGTTTCAGGATGAAATTCCATGTCTAAAAATGGTGTTGCTTCAACTTTTTAAAAATCAAGCCTTTTTGGTGCCAGGAGAAGAAAAGGCTTTACTTCACGGTCAGGAAAAATCCTGCCCAGGAACCCAAATGTTTTTTGAAGCCAAATTTTTTTTTTGAAAACAAATGCAAAAACGGACACCAGGATGAGTTTCAGGATGAAATTCCATGTCTAAAAATGGTGTTGCTTCAACTTTTTAAAAATCAAGCCTTTTTGGTGCCAGGAGAAGAAAAGGCTTTACTCCACGGTCAGGAAAAATCCTGCCCAGGAACCAAAATGTTTTTTGAAGCCAAATTTTTTTTTTGAAACCAAATGCAAAAACGAACACCAGGATGAGTTTCAGGATGAAATTCCATGTCTAAAAATGGTGTTGCTTCAACTTTTTAAAAATCAAGCCTTTTTGGTGCCAGGAGAAGAAAAGGCTATACTCCACGGTCAGGAAAAATCCTGCCCAGGAACCAAAATGTTTTTTGAAGCCAAATTTTTTTTTTGAAACCAAATGCAAAAACGGACACCAGGATGAGTTTCAGGATGAAATTCCATGTCTAAAAATGGTGTTGCTTCAACTTTTTAAAAATCAAGCCTTTTTGGTGCCAGGAGAAGAAAAGGCTTTACTCCACGGTCAGGAAAAATCCTGCCCGGGAACCAAAATGTTTTTTGGAGCCAATTTTTTTTTTTGAAACCAAATGCAAAAACGGACACCAGGATGAGTTTCAGGATGAAATTCCATGTCTAAAAATGGTGTTGCTTCAACTTTTTAAAAATCAAGCCTTTTTGGTGCCAGGAGAAGAAAAGGCTTTACTCCACGGTCAGGAAAAATCCTGCCCAGGAACCAAATTGTTTTTTGAAGCCAAATTTTTTTTTTGAAACCAAAAGCAAAAACGGACACCAGGATGAGTTTCAGGATGAAATTCCATGTCTAAAAATGGTGTTGCTTCAACTTTTTAAAAATCAAGCCTTTTTGGTGCCAGGAGAAGAAAAGGCTATACTCCACGGTCAGGAAAAATCCTGCCCAGGAACCAAAATGTTTTTTGAAGCCAAATTTTTTTTTTGAAACCAAATGCAAAAACGGACACCAGGATGAGTTTCAGGATGAAATTCCATGTCTAAAAATGGTGTTGCTTCAACTTTTTAAAAATCAAGCCTTTTTGGTGGCAGGAGAAGAAAAGGCTATACTCCACGGTCAGGAAAAATCCTGCCCAGGAACCAAAATGTTTTTTGAAGCCAAATTTTTTTTTTGAAACCAAATGCAAAAACGGACACCAGGATGAGTTTCAGGATGAAATTCCATGTCTAAAAATGGTGTTGCTTCAACTTTTTAAAAATCAAGCCTTTTTGGTGCCAGGAGAAGAAAAGGCTTTACTCCACGGTCAGGAAAAATCCTGCCCAGGAACCAAAATGTTTTTTGAAGCCAAATTTTTTTTTTGAAACCAGATGCAAAAACGGACACCAGGATGAGTTTCAGGATGAAATTCCATGTCTAAAAATGGTGTTGCTTCAACTTTTTAAAAATCAAGCCTTTTTGGTGCCAGGAGAAGAAAAGAGTATACTCCACGGTCAGGAAAAATCCTGCCCAGGAACCAAAATGTTTTTTGAAGCCAAATTTTTTTTTTGAAACCAAAAGCAAAAACGGACACCAGGATGAGTTTCAGGATGAAATTCCATGTCTAAAAATGGTGTTGCTTCAACTTTTTAAAAATCAAGCCTTTTTGGTGCCAGGAGAAGAAAAGGCTATACTCCACGGTCAGGAAAAATCCTGCCCAGGAACCAAAATGTTTTTTGAAGCCAAATTTTTTTTTTGAAACCAAATGCAAAAACGGACACCAGGATGAGTTTCAGGATGAAATTCCATGTCTAAAAATGGTGTTGCTTCAACTTTTTAAAAATCAAGCCTTTTTGGTGCCAGGAGAAGAAAAGGCTATACTCCACGGTCAGGAAAAATCCTGCCCAGGAACCAAAATGTTTTTTGAAGCCAAATTTTTTTTTTGAAACCAAATGCAAAAACGGACACCAGGATGAGTTTCAGGATGAAATTCCATGTCTAAAAATGGTGTTGCTTCAACTTTTTAAAAATCAAGCCTTTTTGGTGCCAGGAGAAGAAAAGGCTTTACTCCACGGTCAGGAAAAATCCTGCCCAGGAACCAAAATGTTTTTTGAAGCCAAATTTTTTTTTTGAAACCAGATGCAAAAACGGACACCAGGATGAGTTTCAGGATGAAATTCCATGTCTAAAAATGGTGTTGCTTCAACTTTTTAAAAATCAAGCCTTTTTGGTGCCAGGAGAAGAAAAGGCTATACTCCACGGTCAGGAAAAATCCTGCCCAGGAACCAAAATGTTTTTTGAAGCCAAATTTTTTTTTTGAAACCAAATGCAAAAACGGACACCAGGATGAGTTTCAGGATGAAATTCCATGTCTAAAAATGGTGTTGCTTCAACTTTTTAAAAATCAAGCCTTTTTGGTGCCAGGAGAAGAAAAGGCTATACTCCACGGTCAGGAAAAATCCTGCCCAGGAACCAAAATGTTTTTTGAAGCCAAATTTTTTTTTTGAAACCAAATGCAAAAACGGACACCAGGATGAGTTTCAGGATGAAATTCCATGTCTAAAAATGGTGTTGCTTCAACTTTTTAAAAATCAAGCCTTTTTGGTGCCAGGAGAAGAAAAGGCTTTACTCCACGGTCAGGAAAAATCCTGCCCAGGAACCAAAATGTTTTTTGAAGCCAAATTTTTTTTTTTAAACCAGATGCAAAAACGGACACCAGGATGAGTTTCAGGATGAAATTCCATGTCTAAAAATGGTGTTGCTTCAACTTTTTAAAAATCAAGCCTTTTTGGTGCCAGGAGAAGAAAAGGGTATACTCCACGGTCAGGAAAAATCCTGCCCAGGAACCAAAATGTTTTTTGAAGCCAAATTTTTTTTTTGAAACCAAATGCAAAAACGGACACCAGGATTAGTTTCAGGATGAAATTCCATGTCTAAAAATGGTGTTGCTTCAACTTTTTAAAAATCAAGCCTTTTTGGTGCCAGGAGAAGAAAAGGCTTTACTTCACGGTCAGGAAAAATCCTGCCCAGGAACCCAAATGTTTTTTGAAGCCAAATTTTTTTTTTGAAACCAAATGCAAAAATGGACACCAGGATGAGTTTCAGGATGAAATTCCATGTCTAAAAATGGTGTTGCTTCAACTTTTTAAAAATCAAGCCTTTTTGGTGCCAGGAGAAGAAAAGGCTTTACTCCACGGTCAGGAAAAATCCTGCCCAGGAACCAAAATGTTTTTTGAAGCCAAATTTTTTTTTTGAAAACAAATGCAAAAACGGACACCAGGATGAGTTTCAGGATGAAATTCCATGTCTAAAAATGGTGTTGCTTCAACTTTTTAAAAATCAAGCCTTTTTGGTGCCAGGAGAAGAAAAGGCTTTACTTCACGGTCAGGAAAAATCCTGCCCAGGAACCCAAATGTTTTTTGAAGCCAAATTTTTTTTTTGAAACCAAATGCAAAAATGGACACCAGGATGAGTTTCAGGATGAAATTCCATGTCTAAAAATGGTGTTGCTTCAACTTTTTAAAAATCAAGCCTTTTTGGTGCCAGGAGAAGAAAAGGCTTTACTCCACGGTCAGGAAAAATCCTGCCCAGGAACCAAAATGTTTTTTGAAGCCAATTTTTTTTTTGAAAACAAATGCAAAAACGGACACCAGGATGAGTTTCAGGATGAAATTCCATGTCTAAAAATGGTGTTGCTTCAACTTTTTAAAAATCAAGCCTTTTTGGTGCCAGGAGAAGAAAAGGCTATACTCCACGGTCAGGAAAAATCCTGCCCAGGAACCAAAATGTTTTTTGAAGCCAAATTTTTTTTTTGAAACCAAATGCAAAAACGGACACCAGGATGAGTTTCAGGATGAAATTCCATGTCTAAAAATGGTGTTGCTTCAACTTTTTAAAAATCAAGCATTTTTGGTGCCAGGAGAAGAAAAGGCTTTACTCCACGGTCAGGAAAAATCCTGCCCGGGAACCAAAATGTTTTTTGGAGCCAATTTTTTTTTTTGAAACCAAATGCAAAAACGGACACCAGGATGAGTTTCAGGATGAAATTCCATGTCTAAAAATGGTGTTGCTTCAACTTTTTAAAAATCAAGCCTTTTTGGTGCCAGGAGAAGAAAAGGCTTTACTCCACGGTCAGGAAAAATCCTGCCCAGGAACCAAATTGTTTTTTGAAGCCAAATTTTTTTTTTGAAACCAAAAGCAAAAACGGACACCAGGATGAGTTTCAGGATGAAATTCCATGTCTAAAAATGGTGTTGCTTCAACTTTTTAAAAATCAAGCCTTTTTGGTGCCAGGAGAAGAAAAGGCTTTACTCCACGGTCAGGAAAAATCCTGCCCAGGAACCAAAATGTTTTTTGAAGCCAAATTTTTTTTTTGAAAACAAATGCAAAAACGGACACCAGGATGAGTTTCAGGATGAAATTCCATGTCTAAAAATGGTGTTGCTTCAACTTTTTAAAAATCAAGCCTTTTTGGTGCCAGGAGAAGAAAAGGCTTTACTTCACGGTCAGGAAAAATCCTGCCCAGGAACCCAAATGTTTTTTGAAGCCAAATTTTTTTTTTGAAACCAAATGCAAAAATGGACACCAGGATGAGTTTCAGGATGAAATTCCATGTCTAAAAATGGTGTTGCTTCAACTTTTTAAAAATCAAGCCTTTTTGGTGCCAGGAGAAGAAAAGGCTTTACTCCACGGTCAGGAAAAATCCTGCCCAGGAACCAAAATGTTTTTTGAAGCCAATTTTTTTTTTGAAAACAAATGCAAAAACGGACACCAGGATGAGTTTCAGGATGAAATTCCATGTCTAAAAATGGTGTTGCTTCAACTTTTTAAAAATCAAGCCTTTTTGGTGCCAGGAGAAGAAAAGGCTATACTCCACGGTCAGGAAAAATCCTGCCCAGGAACCAAAATGTTTTTTGAAGCCAAATTTTTTTTTTGAAACCAAATGCAAAAACGGACACCAGGATGAGTTTCAGGATGAAATTCCATGTCTAAAAATGGTGTTGCTTCAACTTTTTAAAAATCAAGCATTTTTGGTGCCAGGAGAAGAAAAGGCTTTACTCCACGGTCAGGAAAAATCCTGCCCGGGAACCAAAATGTTTTTTGGAGCCAATTTTTTTTTTTGAAACCAAATGCAAAAACGGACACCAGGATGAGTTTCAGGATGAAATTCCATGTCTAAAAATGGTGTTGCTTCAACTTTTTAAAAATCAAGCCTTTTTGGTGCCAGGAGAAGAAAAGGCTTTACTCCACGGTCAGGAAAAATCCTGCCCAGGAACCAAATTGTTTTTTGAAGCCAAATTTTTTTTTTGAAACCAAAAGCAAAAACGGACACCAGGATGAGTTTCAGGATGAAATTCCATGTCTAAAAATGGTGTTGCTTCAACTTTTTAAAAATCAAGCCTTTTTGGTGCCAGGAGAAGAAAAGGCTTTACTTCACGGTCAGGAAAAATCCTGCCCAGGAACCCAAATGTTTTTTGAAGCCAAATTTTTTTTTTGAAACCAAATGCAAAAATGGACACCAGGATGAGTTTCAGGATGAAATTCCATGTCTAAAAATGGTGTTGCTTCAACTTTTTAAAAATCAAGCCTTTTTGGTGCCAGGAGAAGAAAAGGCTTTACTCCACGGTCAGGAAAAATCCTGCCCAGGAACCAAAATGTTTTTTGAAGCCAAATTTTTTTTTTGAAAACAAATGCAAAAACGGACACCAGGATGAGTTTCAGGATGAAATTCCATGTCTAAAAATGGTGTTGCTTCAACTTTTTAAAAATCAAGCCTTTTTGGTGCCAGGAGAAGAAAAGGCTTTACTTCACGGTCAGGAAAAATCCTGCCCAGGAACCCAAATGTTTTTTGAAGCCAAATTTTTTTTTTGAAACCAAATGCAAAAATGGACACCAGGATGAGTTTCAGGATGAAATTCCATGTCTAAAAATGGTGTTGCTTCAACTTTTTAAAAATCAAGCCTTTTTGGTGCCAGGAGAAGAAAAGGCTTTACTCCACGGTCAGGAAAAATCCTGCCCAGGAACCAAAATGTTTTTTGAAGCCAATTTTTTTTTTGAAAACAAATGCAAAAACGGACACCAGGATGAGTTTCAGGATGAAATTCCATGTCTAAAAATGGTGTTGCTTCAACTTTTTAAAAATCAAGCCTTTTTGGTGCCAGGAGAAGAAAAGGCTATACTCCACGGTCAGGAAAAATCCTGCCCAGGAACCAAAATGTTTTTTGAAGCGAAATTTTTTTTTTGAAACCAAATGCAAAAACGGACACCAGGATGAGTTTCAGGATGAAATTCCATGTCTAAAAATGGTGTTGCTTCAACTTTTTAAAAATCAAGCCTTTTTGGTGCCAGGAGAAGAAAAGGCTTTACTCCACGGTCAGGAAAAATCCTGCCCGGGAACCAAAATGTTTTTTGGAGCCAATTTTTTTTTTTGAAACCAAATGCAAAAACGGACACCAGGATGAGTTTCAGGATGAAATTCCATGTCTAAAAATGGTGTTGCTTCAACTTTTTAAAAATCAAGCCTTTTTGGTGCCAGGAGAAGAAAAGGCTTTACTCCACGGTCAGGAAAAATCCTGCCCAGGAACCAAATTGTTTTTTGAAGCCAAATTTTTTTTTTGAAACCAAAAGCAAAAACGGACACCAGGATGAGTTTCAGGATGAAATTCCATGTCTAAAAATGGTGTTGCTTCAACTTTTTAAAAATCAAGCCTTTTTGGTGCCAGGAGAAGAAAAGGCTATACTCCACGGTCAGGAAAAATCCTGCCCAGGAACCAAAATGTTTTTTGAAGCCAAATTTTTTTTTTGAAACCAAATGCAAAAACGGACACCAGGATGAGTTTCAGGATGAAATTCCATGTCTAAAAATGGTGTTGCTTCAACTTTTTAAAAATCAAGCCTTTTTGGTGCCAGGAGAAGAAAAGGCTATACTCCACGGTCAGGAAAAATCCTGCCCAGGAACCAAAATGTTTTTTGAAGCCAAATTTTTTTTTTGAAACCAAATGCAAAAACGGACACCAGGATGAGTTTCAGGATGAAATTCCATGTCTAAAAATGGTGTTGCTTCAACTTTTTAAAAATCAAGCCTTTTTGGTGCCAGGAGAAGAAAAGGCTTTACTCCACGGTCAGGAAAAATCCTGCCCAGGAACCAAAATGTTTTTTGAAGCCAAATTTTTTTTTTGAAACCAGATGCAAAAACGGACACCAGGATGAGTTTCAGGATGAAATTCCATGTCTAAAAATGGTGTTGCTTCAACTTTTTAAAAATCAAGCCTTTTTGGTGCCAGGAGAAGAAAAGAGTATACTCCACGGTCAGGAAAAATCCTGCCCAGGAACCAAAATGTTTTTTGAAGCCAAATTTTTTTTTTGAAACCAAAAGCAAAAACGGACACCAGGATGAGTTTCAGGATGAAATTCCATGTCTAAAAATGGTGTTGCTTCAACTTTTTAAAAATCAAGCCTTTTTGGTGCCAGGAGAAGAAAAGGCTATACTCCACGGTCAGGAAAAATCCTGCCCAGGAACCAAAATGTTTTTTGAAGCCAAATTTTTTTTTTGAAACCAAATGCAAAAACGGACACCAGGATGAGTTTCAGGATGAAATTCCATGTCTAAAAATGGTGTTGCTTCAACTTTTTAAAAATCAAGCCTTTTTGGTGCCAGGAGAAGAAAAGGCTATACTCCACGGTCAGGAAAAATCCTGCCCAGGAACCAAAATGTTTTTTGAAGCCAAATTTTTTTTTTGAAACCAAATGCAAAAACGGACACCAGGATGAGTTTCAGGATGAAATTCCATGTCTAAAAATGGTGTTGCTTCAACTTTTTAAAAATCAAGCCTTTTTGGTGCCAGGAGAAGAAAAGGCTTTACTCCACGGTCAGGAAAAATCCTGCCCAGGAACCAAAATGTTTTTTGAAGCCAAATTTTTTTTTTGAAACCAGATGCAAAAACGGACACCAGGATGAGTTTCAGGATGAAATTCCATGTCTAAAAATGGTGTTGCTTCAACTTTTTAAAAATCAAGCCTTTTTGGTGCCAGGAGAAGAAAAGGCTATACTCCACGGTCAGGAAAAATCCTGCCCAGGAACCAAAATGTTTTTTGAAGCCAAATTTTTTTTTTGAAACCAAATGCAAAAACGGACACCAGGATGAGTTTCAGGATGAAATTCCATGTCTAAAAATGGTGTTGCTTCAACTTTTTAAAAATCAAGCCTTTTTGGTGCCAGGAGAAGAAAAGGCTATACTCCACGGTCAGGAAAAATCCTGCCCAGGAACCAAAATGTTTTTTGAAGCCAAATTTTTTTTTTGAAACCAAATGCAAAAACGGACACCAGGATGAGTTTCAGGATGAAATTCCATGTCTAAAAATGGTGTTGCTTCAACTTTTTAAAAATCAAGCCTTTTTGGTGCCAGGAGAAGAAAAGGCTTTACTCCACGGTCAGGAAAAATCCTGCCCAGGAACCAAAATGTTTTTTGAAGCCAAATTTTTTTTTTGAAACCAGATGCAAAAACGGACACCAGGATGAGTTTCAGGATGAAATTCCATGTCTAAAAATGGTGTTGCTTCAACTTTTTAAAAATCAAGCCTTTTTGGTGCCAGGAGAAGAAAAGGGTATACTCCACGGTCAGGAAAAATCCTGCCCAGGAACCAAAATGTTTTTTGAAGCCAAATTTTTTTTTTGAAACCAAATGCAAAAACGGACACCAGGATTAGTTTCAGGATGAAATTCCATGTCTAAAAATGGTGTTGCTTCAACTTTTTAAAAATCAAGCCTTTTTGGTGCCAGGAGAAGAAAAGGCTTTACTTCACGGTCAGGAAAAATCCTGCCCAGGAACCCAAATGTTTTTTGAAGCCAAATTTTTTTTTTGAAACCAAATGCAAAAATGGACACCAGGATGAGTTTCAGGATGAAATTCCATGTCTAAAAATGGTGTTGCTTCAACTTTTTAAAAATCAAGCCTTTTTGGTGCCAGGAGAAGAAAAGGCTTTACTCCACGGTCAGGAAAAATCCTGCCCAGGAACCAAAATGTTTTTTGAAGCCAAATTTTTTTTTTGAAAACAAATGCAAAAACGGACACCAGGATGAGTTTCAGGATGAAATTCCATGTCTAAAAATGGTGTTGCTTCAACTTTTTAAAAATCAAGCCTTTTTGGTGCCAGGAGAAGAAAAGGCTTTACTTCACGGTCAGGAAAAATCCTGCCCAGGAACCCAAATGTTTTTTGAAGCCAAATTTTTTTTTTGAAACCAAATGCAAAAACGGACACCAGGATGAGTTTCAGGATGAAATTCCATGTCTAAAAATGGTGTTGCTTCAACTTTTTAAAAATCAAGCCTTTTTGGTGCCAGGAGAAGAAAAGGCTTTACTCCACGGTCAGGAAAAATCCTGCCCAGGAACCAAAATGTTTTTTGAAGCCAATTTTTTTTTTGAAAACAAATGCAAAAACGGACACCAGGATGAGTTTCAGGATGAAATTCCATGTCTAAAAATGGTGTTGCTTTAACTTTTTAAAAATCAAGCCTTTTTGGTGCCAGGAGAAGAAAAGGCTTTACTCCACGGTCAGGAAAAATCCTGCCCAGGAACCAAAATGTTTTTTGAAGCCAAATTTTTTTTTTGAAACCAAATGCAAAAACGAACACCAGGATGAGTTTCAGGATGAAATTCCATGTCTAAAAATGGTGTTGCTTCAACTTTTTAAAAATCAAGCCTTTTTGGTGCCAGGAGAAGAAAAGGCTATACTCCACGGTCAGGAAAAATCCTGCCCAGGAACCAAAATGTTTTTTGAAGCCAAATTTTTTTTTTGAAACCAAAAGCAAAAACGGACACCAGGATGAGTTTCAGGATGAAATTCCATGTCTAAAAATGGTGTTGCTTCAACTTTTTAAAAATCAAGCCTTTTTGGTGCCAGGAGAAGAAAAGGCTTTACTCCACGGTCAGGAAAAATCCTGCCCAGGAACCAAAATGTTTTTTGAAGCCAAATTTTTTTTTGAAACCAAATACAAAAACGGACACCAGGATGAGTTTCAGGATGAAATTCCATGTCTAAAAATGGTGTTGCTTCAACTTTTTAAAAATCAAGCCTTTTTGGTGCCAGGAGAAGAAAAGGCTATACTCCACGGTCAGGAAAAATCCTGCCCAGGAACCAAAATGTTTTTTGAAGCCAAATTTTTTTTTTGAAACCAAATGCAAAAACGGACACCAGGATGAGTTTCAGGATGAAATTCCATGTCTAAAAATGGTGTTGCTTCAACTTTTTAAAAATCAAGCCTTTTTGGTGCCAGGAGAAGAAAAGGCTATACTCCACGGTCAGGAAAAATCCTGCCCAGGAACCAAAATGTTTTTTGAAGCCAAATTTTTTTTTTTGAAACCAAATGCAAAAACGGACACCAGGATGAGTTTCAGGATGAAATTCCATGTCTAAAAATGGTGTTGCTTCAACTTTTTAAAGATCAAGCCTTTTTGGTGCCAGGAGAAGAAAAGGCTTTACTCCACGGTCAGGAAAAATCCTGCCCAGGAACCAAAATGTTTTTTGAAGCCAAATTTTTTTTTTGAAACCAGATGCAAAAACGGACACCAGGATGAGTTTCAGGATGAAATTCCATGTCTAAAAATGGTGTTGCTTCAACTTTTTAAAAATCAAGCCTTTTTGGTGCCAGGAGAAGAAAAGGCTATACTCCACGGTCAGGAAAAATCCTGCCCAGGAACCAAAATGTTTTTTGAAGCCAAATTTTTTTTTTGAAACCAAATGCAAAAATGGACACCAGGATTAGTTTCAGGATGAAATTCCATGTCTAAAAATGGTGTTGCTTCAACTTTTTAAAAATCAAGCCTTTTTGGTGCCAGGAGAAGAAAAGGCTTTACTTCACGGTCAGGAAAAATCCTGCCCAGGAACCCAAATGTTTTTTGAAGCCAAATTTTTTTTTTGAAACCAAATGCAAAAACGAACACCAGGATGAGTTTCAGGATGAAATTCCATGTCTAAAAATGGTGTTGCTTCAACTTTTTAAAAATCAAGCCTTTTTGGTGCCAGGAGAAGAAAAGGCTTTACTCCACGGTCAGGAAAAATCCTGCCCAGGAACCAAAATGTTTTTTGAAGCCAATTTTTCTTTTTGAAAACAAATGCAAAAACGGACACCAGGATGAGTTTCAGGATGAAATTCCATGTCTAAAAATGGTGTTGCTTCAACTTTTTAAAAATCAAGCCTTTTTGGTGCCAGGAGAAGAAAAGGCTTTACTCCACGGTCAGGAAAAATCCTGCCCAGGAACCAAAATGTTTTTTGAAGCCAAATTTTTTTTTTGAAACCAAATGCAAAAACGAACACCAGGATGAGTTTCAGGATGAAATTCCATGTCTAAAAATGGTGTTGCTTCAACTTTTTAAAAATCAAGCCTTTTTGGTGCCAGGAGAAGAAAAGGCTATACTCCACGGTCAGGAAAAATCCTGCCCAGGAACCAAAATGTTTTTTGAAGCCAAATTTTTTTTTTGAAACCAAATGCAAAAACGGACACCAGGATGAGTTTCAGGATGAAATTCCATGTCTAAAAATGGTGTTGCTTCAACTTTTTAAAAATCAAGCCTTTTTGGTGCCAGGAGAAGAAAAGGCTTTACTCCACGGTCAGGAAAAATCCTGCCCGGGAACCAAAATGTTTTTTGAAGCCAAATTTTTTTTTTGAAACCAAATGCAAAAACGGACACCAGGATGAGTTTCAGGATGAAATTCCATGTCTAAAAATGGTGTTGCTTAAACTTTTTACAAATCAAGCCTTTTTGGTGCCAGGAGAAGAAAAGGCTTTACTCCACGGTCAGGAAAAATCCTGCCCAGGAACCAAAATGTTTTTTGAAGCCAAATTTTTTTTTTTGAAACCAAATGCAAAAACGGACACCAGGATGAGTTTCAGGATGAAATTCCATGTCTAAAAATGGTGTTGCTTCAACTTTTTAAAGATCAAGCCTTTTTGGTGCCAGGAGAAGAAAAGGCTTTACTCCACGGTCAGGAAAAATCCTGCCCAGGAACCAAAATGTTTTTTGAAGCCAAATTTTTTTTTTTGAAACCAAATGCAAAAACGGACACCAGGATGAGTTTCAGGATGAAATTCCATGTCTAAAAATGGTGTTGCTTCAACTTTTTAAAAATCAAGCCTTTTTGGTGCCAGGAGAAGAAAAGGCTTTACTCCACGGTCAGGAAAAATCCTGCCCAGGAACCAAAATGTTTTTTGAAGCCAAATTTTTTTTTTGAAACCAGATGCAAAAACGGACACCAGGATGAGTTTCAGGATGAAATTCCATGTCTAAAAATGGTGTTGCTTCAACTTTTTAAAAATCAAGCCTTTTTGGTGCCAGGAGAAGAAAAGGGTATACTCCACGGTCAGGAAAAATCCTGCCCAGGAACCAAAATGTTTTTTGAAGCCAAATTTTTTTTTTGAAAACAAATGCAAAAACGGACACCAGGATGAGTTTCAGGATGAAATTCCATGTCTAAAAATGGTGTTGCTTCAACTTTTTAAAAATCAAGCCTTTTTGGTGCCAGGAGAAGAAAAGGCTTTACTTCACGGTCAGGAAAAATCCTGCCCAGGAACCCAAATGTTTTTTGAAGCCAAATTTTTTTTTTGAAACCAAATGCAAAAATGGACACCAGGATGAGTTTCAGGATGAAATTCCATGTCTAAAAATGGTGTTGCTTCAACTTTTTAAAAATCAAGCCTTTTTGGTGCCAGGAGAAGAAAAGGCTTTACTCCACGGTCAGGAAAAATCCTGCCCAGGAACCAAAATGTTTTTTGAAGCCAATTTTTTTTTTTGAAAACAAATGCAAAAACGGACACCAGGATGAGTTTCAGGATGAAATTCCATGTCTAAAAATGGTGTTGCTTCAACTTTTTAAAAATCAAGCCTTTTTGGTGCCAGGAGAAGAAAAGGCTTTACTCCACGGTCAGGAAAAATCCTGCCCAGGAACCAAAATGTTTTTTGAAGCCAAATTTTTTTTTTGAAAACAAATGCAAAAACGGACACCAGGATGAGTTTCAGGATGAAATTCCATGTCTAAAAATGGTGTTGCTTCAACTTTTTAAAAATCAAGCCTTTTTGGTGCCAGGAGAAGAAAAGGCTTTACTTCACGGTCAGGAAAAATCCTGCCCAGGAACCCAAATGTTTTTTGAAGCCAAATTTTTTTTTTGAAACCAAATGCAAAAACGAACACCAGGATGAGTTTCAGGATGAAATTCCATGTCTAAAAATGGTGTTGCTTCAACTTTTTAAAAATCAAGCCTTTTTGGTGCCAGGAGAAGAAAAGGCTATACTCCACGGTCAGGAAAAATCCTGCCCAGGAACCAAAATGTTTTTTGAAGCCAAATTTTTTTTTTGAAACCAAATGCAAAAACGGACACCAGGATGAGTTTCAGGATGAAATTCCATGTCTAAAAATGGTGTTGCTTCAACTTTTTAAAAATCAAGCCTTTTTGGTGCCAGGAGAAGAAAAGGCTTTACTCCACGGTCAGGAAAAATCCTGCCCGGGAACCAAAATGTTTTTTGAAGCCAAATTTTTTTTTTGAAACCAAATGCAAAAACGGACACCAGGATGAGTTTCAGGATGAAATTCCATGTCTAAAAATGGTGTTGCTTAAACTTTTTACAAATCAAGCCTTTTTGGTGCCAGGAGAAGAAAAGGCTTTACTCCACGGTCAGGAAAAATCCTGCCCAGGAACCAAAATGTTTTTTGAAGCCAAATTTTTTTTTTTGAAACCAAATGCAAAAACGGACACCAGGATGAGTTTCAGGATGAAATTCCATGTCTAAAAATGGTGTTGCTTCAACTTTTTAAAGATCAAGCCTTTTTGGTGCCAGGAGAAGAAAAGGCTTTACTCCACGGTCAGGAAAAATCCTGCCCAGGAACCAAAATGTTTTTTGAAGCCAAATTTTTTTTTTTGAAACCAAATGCAAAAACGGACACCAGGATGAGTTTCAGGATGAAATTCCATGTCTAAAAATGGTGTTGCTTCAACTTTTTAAAAATCAAGCCTTTTTGGTGCCAGGAGAAGAAAAGGCTTTACTCCACGGTCAGGAAAAATCCTGCCCAGGAACCAAAATGTTTTTTGAAGCCAAATTTTTTTTTTGAAACCAGATGCAAAAACGGACACCAGGATGAGTTTCAGGATGAAATTCCATGTCTAAAAATGGTGTTGCTTCAACTTTTTAAAAATCAAGCCTTTTTGGTGCCAGGAGAAGAAAAGGCTTTACTCCACGGTCAGGAAAAATCCTGCCCAGGAACCAAAATGTTTTTTGAAGCCAAATTTTTTTTTTGAAAACAAATGCAAAAACGGACACCAGGATGAGTTTCAGGATGAAATTCCATGTCTAAAAATGGTGTTGCTTCAACTTTTTAAAAATCAAGCCTTTTTGGTGCCAGGAGAAGAAAAGGCTTTACTTCACGGTCAGGAAAAATCCTGCCCAGGAACCCAAATGTTTTTTGAAGCCAAATTTTTTTTTTGAAACCAAATGCAAAAACGAACACCAGGATGAGTTTCAGGATGAAATTCCATGTCTAAAAATGGTGTTGCTTCAACTTTTTAAAAATCAAGCCTTTTTGGTGCCAGGAGAAGAAAAGGCTATACTCCACGGTCAGGAAAAATCCTGCCCAGGAACCAAAATGTTTTTTGAAGCCAAATTTTTTTTTTGAAACCAAATGCAAAAACGGACACCAGGATGAGTTTCAGGATGAAATTCCATGTCTAAAAATGGTGTTGCTTCAACTTTTTAAAAATCAAGCCTTTTTGGTGCCAGGAGAAGAAAAGGCTTTACTCCACGGTCAGGAAAAATCCTGCCCGGGAACCAAAATGTTTTTTGAAGCCAATTTTTTTTTTTGAAACCAAATGCAAAAACGGACACCAGGATGAGTTTCAGGATGAAATTCCATGTCTAAAAATGGTGTTGCTTAAACTTTTTACAAATCAAGCCTTTTTGGTGCCAGGAGAAGAAAAGGCTTTACTCCACGGTCAGGAAAAATCCTGCCCAGGAACCAAAATGTTTTTTGAAGCCAAATTTTTTTTTTTGAAACCAAATGCAAAAACGGACACCAGGATGAGTTTCAGGATGAAATTCCATGTCTAAAAATGGTGTTGCTTCAACTTTTTAAAGATCAAGCCTTTTTGGTGCCAGGAGAAGAAAAGGCTTTACTCCACGGTCAGGAAAAATCCTGCCCAGGAACCAAAATGTTTTTTGAAGCCAAATTTTTTTTTTTGAAACCAAATGCAAAAACGGACACCAGGATGAGTTTCAGGATGAAATTCCATGTCTAAAAATGGTGTTGCTTCAACTTTTTAAAAATCAAGCCTTTTTGGTGCCAGGAGAAGAAAAGGCTTTACTCCACGGTCAGGAAAAATCCTGCCCAGGAACCAAAATGTTTTTTGAAGCCAAATTTTTTTTTTGAAACCAGATGCAAAAACGGACACCAGGATGAGTTTCAGGATGAAATTCCATGTCTAAAAATGGTGTTGCTTCAACTTTTTAAAAATCAAGCCTTTTTGGTGCCAGGAGAAGAAAAGGGTATACTCCACGGTCAGGAAAAATCCTGCCCAGGAACCAAAATGTTTTTTGAAGCCAAATTTTTTTTTTGAAAACAAATGCAAAAACGGACACCAGGATGAGTTTCAGGATGAAATTCCATGTCTAAAAATGGTGTTGCTTCAACTTTTTAAAAATCAAGCCTTTTTGGTGCCAGGAGAAGAAAAGGCTTTACTTCACGGTCAGGAAAAATCCTGCCCAGGAACCCAAATGTTTTTTGAAGCCAAATTTTTTTTTTGAAACCAAATGCAAAAATGGACACCAGGATGAGTTTCAGGATGAAATTCCATGTCTAAAAATGGTGTTGCTTCAACTTTTTAAAAATCAAGCCTTTTTGGTGCCAGGAGAAGAAAAGGCTTTACTCCACGGTCAGGAAAAATCCTGCCCAGGAACCAAAATGTTTTTTGAAGCCAATTTTTTTTTTTGAAAACAAATGCAAAAACGGACACCAGGATGAGTTTCAGGATGAAATTCCATGTCTAAAAATGGTGTTGCTTCAACTTTTTAAAAATCAAGCCTTTTTGGTGCCAGGAGAAGAAAAGGCTTTACTCCACGGTCAGGAAAAATCCTGCCCAGGAACCAAAATGTTTTTTGAAGCCAATTTTTTTTTTTGAAACCAAATGCAAAAACGGACACCAGGATGAGTTTCCTGATGAAATTCCATGTCTAAAAATGGTGTTCCTTCAACTTTTTAAAAATCAAGCCTTTTTGGTGCCAGGAGAAGAAAAGGCTATACTCCACGGTCAGGAAAAATCCTGCCCAGGAACCAAAATGTTTTTTGAAGCCAAATTTTTTGTTTGAAACCAAATGCAAAAACGGACACCAGGATGAGTTTCAGGATGAAATTCCATGTCTAAAAATGGTGTTGCTTCAACTTTTTAAAAATCAAGCCTTTTTGGTGCCAGGAGAAGAAAAGGCTTTACTCCACGGTCAGGAAAAATCCTGCCCAGGAACCAAAATGTTTTTTGAAGCCAATTTTTTTTTTTGAAAACAAATGCAAAAACGGACACCAGGATGAGTTTCAGGATGAAATTCCATGTCTAAAAATGGTGTTGCTTCAACTTTTTAAAAATCAAGCCTTTTTGGTGCCAGGAGAAGAAAAGGCTTTACTCCACGGTCAGGAAAAATCCTGCCCAGGAACCAAAATGTTTTTTGAAGCCAATTTTTTTTTTTGAAACCAAATGCAAAAACGGACACCAGGATGAGTTTCCTGATGAAATTCCATGTCTAAAAATGGTGTTCCTTCAACTTTTTAAAAATCAAGCCTTTTTGGTGCCAGGAGAAGAAAAGGCTATACTCCACGGTCAGGAAAAATCCTGCCCAGGAACCAAAATGTTTTTTGAAGCCAAATTTTTTGTTTGAAACCAAATGCAAAAACGGACACCAGTATGAGTTTCAGGATGAAATTCCATGTCTAAAAATGGTGTTCCTTCAACTTTTTAAAAATCAAGCCTTTTTGGTGCCAGGAGAAGAAAAGGCTTTACTCCACGGTCAGGAAAAATCCTGCCCAGGAACCAAAATGTTTTTTGAAGCCAAATTTTTTTTTTGAAACCAAATACAAAAACGGACACCAGGATGAGTTTCCTGATGAAATTCCATGTCTAAAAATGGTGTTGCTTCAACTTTTTAAAAATCAAGCCTTTTTGGTGCAAGGAGAAGAAAAGGCTATACTCCACGGTCGGGAAAAATCCTGCCCAGGAACCAAAATGTTTTTTGAAGCCAAATTTTTTTTTTGAAACCAAATGCAAAAACGGACACCAGGATGAGTTTCAGGATGAAATTCCATGTCTAAAAATGGTGTTCCTTCAACTTTTTAAAAATCAAGCCTTTTTGGTGCCAGGAGAAGAAAAGGCTATACTCCACGGTCGGGAAAAATCCTGCCTCGGAACCAAAATGTTTTTTGAAGCCAAATTTTTTTTTTGAAACCAAATGCAAAAACGGACACCAGGATGAGTTTCAGGATGAAATTCCATGTCTAAAAATGGTGTTCCTTCAACTTTTTAAAAATCAAGCCTTTTTGGTGCCAGGAGAAGAAAAGGCTATACTCCACGGTCAGGAAAAATCCTGCCTCGGAACCAAAATGTTTTTTGAAGCCAATTTTTTTTTTTGAAACCAAATGCAAAAACGGACACCAGGATGAGTTTCAGGATGAAATTCCATGTCTAAAAATGGTGTTGCTTCAACTTTTTAAAAATCAAGCCTTTTTGGTGCCAGGAGAAGAAAAGGCTATACTCCACGGTCAGGAAAAATCCTGCCCAGGAACCAAAATGTTTTTTGAAGCCAAATTTTTTTTTTGAAACCAAATACAAAAACGGACACCAGGATGAGTTTCAGGATGAAATTCCATGTCTAAAAATGGTGTTGCTTCAACTTTTTAAAAATCAAGCCTTTTTGGTGCCAGGAGAAGAAAAGGCTATACTCCACGGTCAGGAAAAATCCTGCCCAGGAACCAAAATGTTTTTTGAAGCCAAATTTTTTTTTTGAAACCAAATGCAAAAACGGACACCAGGATGAGTTTCAGGATGAAATTCCATGTCTAAAAATGGTGTTGCTTCAACTTTTTAAAAATCAAGCCTTTTTGGTGCCAGGAGAAGAAAAGGCTTTACTCCACGGTCAGGAAAAATCTTGCCCAGGAACCAAAATGTTTTTTGAAGCCAATTTTTTTTTTTGAAACCAAATGCAAAAACGGACACCAGGATGAGTTTCCTGATGAAATTCCACGTCTAAAAATGGTGTTCCTTCAACTTTTTAAAAATCAAGCCTTTTTGGTGCCAGGAGAAGAAAAGGCTATACTCCACGGTCAGGAAAAATCCTGCCCAGGAACCAAAAGGTTTTTTGAAGCCAATTTTTTTTTTTGAAACCAAATGCAAAAACGGACACCAGGATGAGTTTCCTGATGAAATTCCATGTCTAAAAATGGTGTTCCTTCAACTTTTTAAAAATCAAGCCTTTTTGGTGCCAGGAGAAGAAAAGGCTATACTCCACGGTCAGGAAAAATCCTGCCCAGGAACCAAAATGTTTTTTGAAGCCAAATTTTTTTTTGAAACCAAATACAAAAACGGACACCAGGATGAGTTTCCTGATGAAATTCCATGTCTAAAAATGGTGTTGCTTCAACTTTTTAAAAATCAAGCCTTTTTGGTGCAAGGAGAAGAAAAGGCTATACTCCACGGTCGGGAAAAATCCTGCCCAGGAACCAAAATGTTTTTTGAAGCCAAATTTTTTTTTTGAAACCAAATGCAAAAACGGACACCAGGATGAGTTTCAGGATGAAATTCCATGTCTAAAAATGGTGTTGCTTCAACTTTTTAAAAATCAAGCCTTTTTGGTGCCAGGAGAAGAAAAGGCTTTACTCCACGGTCAGGAAAAATCCTGCCCAGGAACCAAAATGTTTTTTGAAGCCAAATTTTTTTTTTGAAACCAAATGCAAAAACGGACACCAGGATGAGTTTCCTGATGAAATTCCATGTCTAAAAATGGTGTTGCTTCAACTTTTTAAAAATCAAGCCTTTTTGGTGCAAGGAGAAGAAAAGGCTATACTCCACGGTCGGGAAAAATCCTGCCCAGGAACCAAAATGTTTTTTGAAGCCAAATTTTTTTTTTGAAACGAAATACAAAAACGGACACCAGGATGAGTTTCAGGATGAAATTCCATGTCTAAAAATGGTGTTCCTTCAACTTTTTAAAAATCAAGCCTTTTTGGTGCCAGGAGAAGAAAAGGCTATACTTCACGGTCAGGAAAAATCCTGCCTCGGAACCAAAATGTTTTTTGAAGCCAATTTTTTTTTTTGAAACCAAATGCAAAAACGGACACCAGGATGAGTTTCAGGATGAAATTCCATGTCTAAAAATGGTGTTGCTTCAACTTTTTAAAAATCAAGCCTTTTTGGTGCCAGGAGAAGAAAAGGCTTTACTCCACGGTCAGGAAAAATCCTGCCCAGGAACCAAAATGTTTTTTGAAGCCAAATTTTTTTTTTGAAACCAAATGCAAAAACGGACACCAGGATGAGTTTCCTGATGAAATTCCATGTCTAAAAATGGTGTTGCTTCAACTTTTTAAAAATCAAGCCTTTTTGGTGCAAGGAGAAGAAAAGGCTATACTCCACGGTCGGGAAAAATCCTGCCCAGGAACCAAAATGTTTTTTGAAGCCAAATTTTTTTTTTGAAACGAAATACAAAAACGGACACCAGGATGAGTTTCAGGATGAAATTCCATGTCTAAAAATGGTGTTCCTTCAACTTTTTAAAAATCAAGCCTTTTTGGTGCCAGGAGAAGAAAAGGCTATACTTCACGGTCAGGAAAAATCCTGCCTCGGAACCAAAATGTTTTTTGAAGCCAATTTTTTTTTTTGAAACCAAATGCAAAAACGGACACCAGGATGAGTTTCCTGATGAAATTCCATGTCTAAAAATGGTGTTCCTTCAACTTTTTAAAAATCAAGCCTTTTTGGTGCCAGGAGAAGAAAAGGCTATACTCCACGGTCAGGAAAAATCCTGCCCAGGAACCAAAATGTTTTTTGAAGCCAAATTTTTTGTTTGAAACCAAATGCAAAAACGGACACCAGGATGAGTTTCAGGATGAAATTCCATGTCTAAAAATGGTGTTGCTTCAACTTTTTAAAAATCAAGCCTTTTTGGTGCCAGGAGAAGAAAAGGCTTTACTCCACGGTCAGGAAAAATCCTGCCCAGGAACCAAAATGTTTTTTGAAGCCAAATTTTTTTTTTGAAACCAAATACAAAAACGGACACCAGGATGAGTTTCCTGATGAAATTCCATGTCTAAAAATGGTGTTGCTTCAACTTTTTAAAAATCAAGCCTTTTTGGTGCAAGGAGAAGAAAAGGCTATACTCCACGGTCGGGAAAAATCCTGCCCAGGAACCAAAATGTTTTTTGAAGCCAAATTTTTTTTTGAAACCAAATACAAAAACGGACACCAGGATGAGTTTCCTGATGAAATTCCATGTCTAAAAATGGTGTTGCTTCAACTTTTTAAAAATCAAGCCTTTTTGGTGCAAGGAGAAGAAAAGGCTATACTCCACGGTCGGGAAAAATCCTGCCCAGGAACCAAAATGTTTTTTGAAGCCAAATTTTTTTTTTGAAACCAAATGCAAAAACGGACACCAGGATGAGTTTCAGGATGAAATTCCATGTCTAAAAATGGTGTTGCTTCAACTTTTTAAAAATCAAGCCTTTTTGGTGCCAGGAGAAGAAAAGGCTTTACTCCACGGTCAGGAAAAATCCTGCCCAGGAACCAAAATGTTTTTTGAAGCCAAATTTTTTTTTTGAAACCAAATGCAAAAACGGACACCAGGATGAGTTTCCTGATGAAATTCCATGTCTAAAAATGGTGTTGCTTCAACTTTTTAAAAATCAAGCCTTTTTGGTGCAAGGAGAAGAAAAGGCTATACTCCACGGTCGGGAAAAATCCTGCCCAGGAACCAAAATGTTTTTTGAAGCCAAATTTTTTTTTTGAAACGAAATACAAAAACGGACACCAGGATGAGTTTCAGGATGAAATTCCATGTCTAAAAATGGTGTTCCTTCAACTTTTTAAAAATCAAGCCTTTTTGGTGCCAGGAGAAGAAAAGGCTATACTTCACGGTCAGGAAAAATCCTGCCTCGGAACCAAAATGTTTTTTGAAGCCAATTTTTTTTTTTGAAACCAAATGCAAAAACGGACACCAGGATGAGTTTCAGGATGAAATTCCATGTCTAAAAATGGTGTTGCTTCAACTTTTTAAAAATCAAGCCTTTTTGGTGCCAGGAGAAGAAAAGGCTTTACTCCACGGTCAGGAAAAATCCTGCCCAGGAACCAAAATGTTTTTTGAAGCCAAATTTTTTTTTTGAAACCAAATGCAAAAACGGACACCAGGATGAGTTTCCTGATGAAATTCCATGTCTAAAAATGGTGTTGCTTCAACTTTTTAAAAATCAAGCCTTTTTGGTGCAAGGAGAAGAAAAGGCTATACTCCACGGTCGGGAAAAATCCTGCCCAGGAACCAAAATGTTTTTTGAAGCCAAATTTTTTTTTTGAAACGAAATACAAAAACGGACACCAGGATGAGTTTCAGGATGAAATTCCATGTCTAAAAATGGTGTTCCTTCAACTTTTTAAAAATCAAGCCTTTTTGGTGCCAGGAGAAGAAAAGGCTATACTTCACGGTCAGGAAAAATCCTGCCTCGGAACCAAAATGTTTTTTGAAGCCAATTTTTTTTTTTGAAACCAAATGCAAAAACGGACACCAGGATGAGTTTCCTGATGAAATTCCATGTCTAAAAATGGTGTTCCTTCAACTTTTTAAAAATCAAGCCTTTTTGGTGCCAGGAGAAGAAAAGGCTATACTCCACGGTCAGGAAAAATCCTGCCCAGGAACCAAAATGTTTTTTGAAGCCAAATTTTTTGTTTGAAACCAAATGCAAAAACGGACACCAGGATGAGTTTCAGGATGAAATTCCATGTCTAAAAATGGTGTTGCTTCAACTTTTTAAAAATCAAGCCTTTTTGGTGCCAGGAGAAGAAAAGGCTTTACTCCACGGTCAGGAAAAATCCTGCCCAGGAACCAAAATGTTTTTTGAAGCCAAATTTTTTTTTTGAAACCAAATACAAAAACGGACACCAGGATGAGTTTCCTGATGAAATTCCATGTCTAAAAATGGTGTTGCTTCAACTTTTTAAAAATCAAGCCTTTTTGGTGCAAGGAGAAGAAAAGGCTATACTCCACGGTCGGGAAAAATCCTGCCCAGGAACCAAAATGTTTTTTGAAGCCAAATTTTTTTTTTGAAACCAAATGCAAAAACGGACACCAGGATGAGTTTCAGGATGAAATTCCATGTCTAAAAATGGTGTTCCTTCAACTTTTTAAAAATCAAGCCTTTTTGGTGCCAGGAGAAGAAAAGGCTATACTCCACGGTCAGGAAAAATCCTGCCTCGGAACCAAAATGTTTTTTGAAGCCAATTTTTTTTTTTGAAACCAAATGCAAAAACGGACACCAGGATGAGTTTCAGGATGAAATTCCATGTCTAAAAATGGTGTTGCTTCAACTTTTTAAAAATCAAGCCTTTTTGGTGCCAGGAGAAGAAAAGGCTATACTCCACGGTCAGGAAAAATCCTGCCCAGGAACCAAAATGTTTTTTGAAGCCAAATTTTTTTTTTGAAACCAAATACAAAAACGGACACCAGGATGAGTTTCAGGATGAAATTCCATGTCTAAAAATGGTGTTGCTTCAACTTTTTAAAAATCAAGCCTTTTTGGTGCCAGGAGAAGAAAAGGCTATACTCCACGGTCAGGAAAAATCCTGCCCAGGAACCAAAATGTTTTTTGAAGCCAAATTTTTTTTTTGAAACCAAATGCAAAAACGGACACCAGGATGAGTTTCAGGATGAAATTCCATGTCTAAAAATGGTGTTGCTTCAACTTTTTAAAAATCAAGCCTTTTTGGTGCCAGGAGAAGAAAAGGCTTTACTCCACGGTCAGGAAAAATCCTGCCCAGGAACCAAAATGTTTTTTGAAGCCAAATTTTTTTTTTGAAACCAAATGCAAAAACGGACACCAGGATGAGTTTCCTGATGAAATTCCATGTCTAAAAATGATGTTGCTTCAACTTTTTAAAAATCAAGCCTTTTTGGTGCAAGGAGAAGAAAAGGCTATACTCCACGGTCGGGAAAAATCCTGCCCAGGAACCAAAATGTTTTTTGAAGCCAAATTTTTTTTTTGAAACGAAATACAAAAACGGACACCAGGATGAGTTTCAGGATGAAATTCCATGTCTAAAAATGGTGTTCCTTCAACTTTTTAAAAATCAAGCCTTTTTGGTGCCAGGAGAAGAAAAGGCTATACTTCACGGTCAGGAAAAATCCTGCCTCGGAACCAAAATGTTTTTTGAAGCCAATTTTTTTTTTTGAAACCAAATGCAAAAACGGACACCAGGATGAGTTTCAGGATGAAATTCCATGTCTAAAAATGGTGTTGCTTCAACTTTTTAAAAATCAAGCCTTTTTGGTGCCAGGAGAAGAAAAGGCTTTACTCCACGGTCAGGAAAAATCCTGCCCAGGAACCAAAATGTTTTTTGAAGCCAAATTTTTTTTTTGAAACCAAATGCAAAAACGGACACCAGGATGAGTTTCCTGATGAAATTCCATGTCTAAAAATGGTGTTGCTTCAACTTTTTAAAAATCAAGCCTTTTTGGTGCAAGGAGAAGAAAAGGCTATACTCCACGGTCGGGAAAAATCCTGCCCAGGAACCAAAATGTTTTTTGAAGCCAAATTTTTTTTTTGAAACGAAATACAAAAACGGACACCAGGATGAGTTTCAGGATGAAATTCCATGTCTAAAAATGGTGTTCCTTCAACTTTTTAAAAATCAAGCCTTTTTGGTGCCAGGAGAAGAAAAGGCTATACTTCACGGTCAGGAAAAATCCTGCCTCGGAACCAAAATGTTTTTTGAAGCCAATTTTTTTTTTTGAAACCAAATGCAAAAACGGACACCAGGATGAGTTTCCTGATGAAATTCCATGTCTAAAAATGGTGTTCCTTCAACTTTTTAAAAATCAAGCCTTTTTGGTGCCAGGAGAAGAAAAGGCTATACTCCACGGTCAGGAAAAATCCTGCCCAGGAACCAAAATGTTTTTTGAAGCCAAATTTTTTGTTTGAAACCAAATGCAAAAACGGACACCAGGATGAGTTTCAGGATGAAATTCCATGTCTAAAAATGGTGTTGCTTCAACTTTTTAAAAATCAAGCCTTTTTGGTGCCAGGAGAAGAAAAGGCTTTACTCCACGGTCAGGAAAAATCCTGCCCAGGAACCAAAATGTTTTTTGAAGCCAAATTTTTTTTTTGAAACCAAATACAAAAACGGACACCAGGATGAGTTTCCTGATGAAATTCCATGTCTAAAAATGGTGTTGCTTCAACTTTTTAAAAATCAAGCCTTTTTGGTGCAAGGAGAAGAAAAGGCTATACTCCACGGTCGGGAAAAATCCTGCCCAGGAACCAAAATGTTTTTTGAAGCCAAATTTTTTTTTTGAAACCAAATGCAAAAACGGACACCAGGATGAGTTTCAGGATGAAATTCCATGTCTAAAAATGGTGTTCCTTCAACTTTTTAAAAATCAAGCCTTTTTGGTGCCAGGAGAAGAAAAGGCTATACTCCACGGTCAGGAAAAATCCTGCCTCGGAACCAAAATGTTTTTTGAAGCCAATTTTTTTTTTTGAAACCAAATGCAAAAACGGACACCAGGATGAGTTTCAGGATGAAATTCCATGTCTAAAAATGGTGTTGCTTCAACTTTTTAAAAATCAAGCCTTTTTGGTGCCAGGAGAAGAAAAGGCTATACTCCACGGTCAGGAAAAATCCTGCCCAGGAACCAAAATGTTTTTTGAAGCCAAATTTTTTTTTTGAAACCAAATACAAAAACGGACACCAGGATGAGTTTCAGGATGAAATTCCATGTCTAAAAATGGTGTTGCTTCAACTTTTTAAAAATCAAGCCTTTTTGGTGCCAGGAGAAGAAAAGGCTATACTCCACGGTCAGGAAAAATCCTGCCCAGGAACCAAAATGTTTTTTGAAGCCAAATTTTTTTTTTGAAACCAAATGCAAAAATGGACACCAGGATGAGTTTCAGGATGAAATTCCATGTCTAAAAATGGTGTTGCTTCAACTTTTTAAAAATCAAGCCTTTTTGGTGCCAGGAGAAGAAAAGGCTTTACTCCACGGTCAGGAAAAATCTTGCCCAGGAACCAAAATGTTTTTTGAAGCCAATTTTTTTTTTTGAAACCAAATGCAAAAACGGACACCAGGATGAGTTTCCTGATGAAATTCCACGTCTAAAAATGGTGTTCCTTCAACTTTTTAAAAATCAAGCCTTTTTGGTGCCAGGAGAAGAAAAGGCTTTACTCCACGGTCAGGAAAAATCCTGCCCAGGAACCAAAATGTTTTTTGAAGCCAATTTTTTTTTTTGAAACCAAATGCAAAAACGGACACCAGGATGAGTTTCCTGATGAAATTCCATGTCTAAAAATGGTGTTCCTTCAACTTTTTAAAAATCAAGCCTTTTTGGTGCCAGGAGAAGAAAAGGCTATACTCCACGGTCAGGAAAAATCCTGCCTCGGAACCAAAATGTTTTTTGAAGCCAATTTTTTTTTTTGAAACCAAATGCAAAAACGGACACCAGGATGAGTTTCAGGATGAAATTCCATGTCTAAAAATGGTGTTGCTTCAACTTTTTAAAAATCAAGCCTTTTTGGTGCAAGGAGAAGAAAAGGCTATACTCCACGGTCGGGAAAAATCCTGCCCAGGAACCAAAATGTTTTTTGAAGCCAAATTTTTTTTTTGAAACCAAATGCAAAAACGGACACCAGGATGAGTTTCAGGATGAAATTCCATGTCTAAAAATGGTGTTCCTTCAACTTTTTAAAAATCAAGCCTTTTTGGTGCCAGGAGAAGAAAAGGCTATACTCCACGGTCTGGAAAAATCCTGCCTCGGAACCAAAATGTTTTTTGAAGCCAATTTTTTTTTTTGAAACCAAATGCAAAAACGGACACCAGGATGAGTTTCAGGATGAAATTCCATGTCTAAAAATGGTGTTGCTTCAACTTTTTAAAAATCAAGCCTTTTTGGTGCCAGGAGAAGAAAAGGCTATACTCCACGGTCAGGAAAAATCCTGCCCAGGAACCAAAATGTTTTTTGAAGCCAAATTTTTTTTTTGAAACCAAATACAAAAACGGACACCAGGATGAGTTTCAGGATGAAATTCCATGTCTAAAAATGGTGTTGCTTCAACTTTTTAAAAATCAAGCCTTTTTGGTGCCAGGAGAAGAAAAGGCTATACTCCACGGTCAGGAAAAATCCTGCCCAGGAACCAAAATGTTTTTTGAAGCCAAATTTTTTTTTTGAAACCAAATGCAAAAACGGACACCAGGATGAGTTTCAGGATGAAATTCCATGTCTAAAAATGGTGTTGCTTCAACTTTTTAAAAATCAAGCCTTTTTGGTGCCAGGAGAAGAAAAGGCTTTACTCCACGGTCAGGAAAAATCTTGCCCAGGAACCAAAATGTTTTTTGAAGCCAATTTTTTTTTTTGAAACCAAATGCAAAAACGGACACCAGGATGAGTTTCCTGATGAAATTCCACGTCTAAAAATGGTGTTCCTTCAACTTTTTAAAAATCAAGCCTTTTTGGTGCCAGGAGAAGAAAAGGCTATACTCCACGGTCAGGAAAAATCCTGCCCAGGAACCAAAAGGTTTTTTGAAGCCAATTTTTTTTTTTGAAACCAAATGCAAAAACGGACACCAGGATGAGTTTCCTGATGAAATTCCATGTCTAAAAATGGTGTTCCTTCAACTTTTTAAAAATCAAGCCTTTTTGGTGCCAGGAGAAGAAAAGGCTATACTCCACGGTCAGGAAAAATCCTGCCCAGGAACCAAAATGTTTTTTGAAGCCAAATTTTTTTTTGAAACCAAATACAAAAACGGACACCAGGATGAGTTTCCTGATGAAATTCCATGTCTAAAAATGGTGTTGCTTCAACTTTTTAAAAATCAAGCCTTTTTGGTGCAAGGAGAAGAAAAGGCTATACTCCACGGTCGGGAAAAATCCTGCCCAGGAACCAAAATGTTTTTTGAAGCCAAATTTTTTTTTTGAAACCAAATGCAAAAACGGACACCAGGATGAGTTTCAGGATGAAATTCCATGTCTAAAAATGGTGTTGCTTCAACTTTTTAAAAATCAAGCCTTTTTGGTGCCAGGAGAAGAAAAGGCTTTACTCCACGGTCAGGAAAAATCCTGCCCAGGAACCAAAATGTTTTTTGAAGCCAAATTTTTTTTTTGAAACCAAATGCAAAAACGGACACCAGGATGAGTTTCCTGATGAAATTCCATGTCTAAAAATGGTGTTGCTTCAACTTTTTAAAAATCAAGCCTTTTTGGTGCAAGGAGAAGAAAAGGCTATACTCCACGGTCGGGAAAAATCCTGCCCAGGAACCAAAATGTTTTTTGAAGCCAAATTTTTTTTTTGAAACGAAATACAAAAACGGACACCAGGATGAGTTTCAGGATGAAATTCCATGTCTAAAAATGGTGTTCCTTCAACTTTTTAAAAATCAAGCCTTTTTGGTGCCAGGAGAAGAAAAGGCTATACTTCACGGTCAGGAAAAATCCTGCCTCGGAACCAAAATGTTTTTTGAAGCCAATTTTTTTTTTTGAAACCAAATGCAAAAACGGACACCAGGATGAGTTTCAGGATGAAATTCCATGTCTAAAAATGGTGTTGCTTCAACTTTTTAAAAATCAAGCCTTTTTGGTGCCAGGAGAAGAAAAGGCTTTACTCCACGGTCAGGAAAAATCCTGCCCAGGAACCAAAATGTTTTTTGAAGCCAAATTTTTTTTTTGAAACCAAATGCAAAAACGGACACCAGGATGAGTTTCCTGATGAAATTCCATGTCTAAAAATGGTGTTGCTTCAACTTTTTAAAAATCAAGCCTTTTTGGTGCAAGGAGAAGAAAAGGCTATACTCCACGGTCGGGAAAAATCCTGCCCAGGAACCAAAATGTTTTTTGAAGCCAAATTTTTTTTTTGAAACGAAATACAAAAACGGACACCAGGATGAGTTTCAGGATGAAATTCCATGTCTAAAAATGGTGTTCCTTCAACTTTTTAAAAATCAAGCCTTTTTGGTGCCAGGAGAAGAAAAGGCTATACTTCACGGTCAGGAAAAATCCTGCCTCGGAACCAAAATGTTTTTTGAAGCCAATTTTTTTTTTTGAAACCAAATGCAAAAACGGACACCAGGATGAGTTTCCTGATGAAATTCCATGTCTAAAAATGGTGTTCCTTCAACTTTTTAAAAATCAAGCCTTTTTGGTGCCAGGAGAAGAAAAGGCTATACTCCACGGTCAGGAAAAATCCTGCCCAGGAACCAAAATGTTTTTTGAAGCCAAATTTTTTGTTTGAAACCAAATGCAAAAACGGACACCAGGATGAGTTTCAGGATGAAATTCCATGTCTAAAAATGGTGTTGCTTCAACTTTTTAAAAATCAAGCCTTTTTGGTGCCAGGAGAAGAAAAGGCTTTACTCCACGGTCAGGAAAAATCCTGCCCAGGAACCAAAATGTTTTTTGAAGCCAAATTTTTTTTTTGAAACCAAATACAAAAACGGACACCAGGATGAGTTTCCTGATGAAATTCCATGTCTAAAAATGGTGTTGCTTCAACTTTTTAAAAATCAAGCCTTTTTGGTGCAAGGAGAAGAAAAGGCTATACTCCACGGTCGGGAAAAATCCTGCCCAGGAACCAAAATGTTTTTTGAAGCCAAATTTTTTTTTTGAAACCAAATGCAAAAACGGACACCAGGATGAGTTTCAGGATGAAATTCCATGTCTAAAAATGGTGTTCCTTCAACTTTTTAAAAATCAAGCCTTTTTGGTGCCAGGAGAAGAAAAGGCTATACTCCACGGTCAGGAAAAATCCTGCCTCGGAACCAAAATGTTTTTTGAAGCCAATTTTTTTTTTTGAAAACAAATGCAAAAACGGACACCAGGATGAGTTTCAGGATGAAATTCCATGTCTAAAAATGGTGTTGCTTCAACTTTTTAAAAATCAAGCCTTTTTGGTGCCAGGAGAAGAAAAGGCTATACTCCACGGTCAGGAAAAATCCTGCCCAGGAACCAAAATGTTTTTTGAAGCCAAATTTTTTTTTTGAAACCAAATACAAAAACGGACACCAGGATGAGTTTCAGGATGAAATTCCATGTCTAAAAATGGTGTTGCTTCAACTTTTTAAAAATCAAGCCTTTTTGGTGCCAGGAGAAGAAAAGGCTATACTCCACGGTCAGGAAAAATCCTGCCCAGGAACCAAAATGTTTTTTGAAGCCAAATTTTTTTTTTGAAACCAAATGCAAAAACGGACACCAGGATGAGTTTCAGGATGAAATTCCATGTCTAAAAATGGTGTTGCTTCAACTTTTTAAAAATCAAGCCTTTTTGGTGCCAGGAGAAGAAAAGGCTTTACTCCACGGTCAGGAAAAATCTTGCCCAGGAACCAAAATGTTTTTTGAAGCCAATTTTTTTTTTTGAAACCAAATGCAAAAACGGACACCAGGATGAGTTTCCTGATGAAATTCCATGTCTAAAAATGGTGTTCCTTCAACTTTTTAAAAATCAAGCCTTTTTGGTGCCAGGAGAAGAAAAGGCTATACTCCACGGTCAGGAAAAATCCTGCCCAGGAACCAAAAGGTTTTTTGAAGCCAATTTTTTTTTTTGAAACCAAATGCAAAAACGGACACCAGGATGAGTTTCGTGATGAAATTCCATGTCTAAAAATGGTGTTCCTTCAACTTTTTAAAAATCAAGCCTTTTTGGTGCCAGGAGAAGAAAAGGCTATACTCCACGGTCAGGAAAAATCCTGCCCAGGAACCAAAATGTTTTTTGAAGCCAAATTTTTTTTTGAAACCAAATACAAAAACGGACACCAGGATGAGTTTCCTGATGAAATTCCATGTCTAAAAATGGTGTTGCTTCAACTTTTTAAAAATCAAGCCTTTTTGGTGCAAGGAGAAGAAAAGGCTATACTCCACGGTCGGGAAAAATCCTGCCCAGGAACCAAAATGTTTTTTGAAGCCAAATTTTTTTTTTGAAACCAAATGCAAAAACGGACACCAGGATGAGTTTCAGGATGAAATTCCATGTCTAAAAATGGTGTTGCTTCAACTTTTTAAAAATCAAGCCTTTTTGGTGCCAGGAGAAGAAAAGGCTTTACTCCACGGTCAGGAAAAATCCTGCCCAGGAACCAAAATGTTTTTTGAAGCCAAATTTTTTTTTTGAAACCAAATGCAAAAACGGACACCAGGATGAGTTTCCTGATGAAATTCCATGTCTAAAAATGGTGTTGCTTCAACTTTTTAAAAATCAAGCCTTTTTGGTGCAAGGAGAAGAAAAGGCTATACTCCACGGTCGGGAAAAATCCTGCCCAGGAACCAAAATGTTTTTTGAAGCCAAATTTTTTTTTTGAAACGAAATACAAAAACGGACACCAGGATGAGTTTCAGGATGAAATTCCATGTCTAAAAATGGTGTTCCTTCAACTTTTTAAAAATCAAGCCTTTTTGGTGCCAGGAGAAGAAAAGGCTATACTTCACGGTCAGGAAAAATCCTGCCTCGGAACCAAAATGTTTTTTGAAGCCAATTTTTTTTTTTGAAACCAAATGCAAAAACGGACACCAGGATGAGTTTCAGGATGAAATTCCATGTCTAAAAATGGTGTTGCTTCAACTTTTTAAAAATCAAGCCTTTTTGGTGCCAGGAGAAGAAAAGGCTTTACTCCACGGTCAGGAAAAATCCTGCCCAGGAACCAAAATGTTTTTTGAAGCCAAATTTTTTTTTTGAAACCAAATGCAAAAACGGACACCAGGATGAGTTTCCTGATGAAATTCCATGTCTAAAAATGGTGTTGCTTCAACTTTTTAAAAATCAAGCCTTTTTGGTGCAAGGAGAAGAAAAGGCTATACTCCACGGTCGGGAAAAATCCTGCCCAGGAACCAAAATGTTTTTTGAAGCCAAATTTTTTTTTTGAAACGAAATACAAAAACGGACACCAGGATGAGTTTCAGGATGAAATTCCATGTCTAAAAATGGTGTTCCTTCAACTTTTTAAAAATCAAGCCTTTTTGGTGCCAGGAGAAGAAAAGGCTATACTTCAAGGTCAGGAAAAATCCTGCCTCGGAACCAAAATGTTTTTTGAAGCCAATTTTTTTTTTTGAAACCAAATGCAAAAACGGACACCAGGATGAGTTTCCTGATGAAATTCCATGTCTAAAAATGGTGTTCCTTCAACTTTTTAAAAATCAAGCCTTTTTGGTGCCAGGAGAAGAAAAGGCTTTACTCCACGGTCAGGAAAAATCCTGCCCAGGAACCAAAATGTTTTTTGAAGCCAAATTTTTTTTTGAAACCAAATACAAAAACGGACACCAGGATGAGTTTCAGGATGAAATTCCATGTCTAAAAATGGTGTTGCTTCAACTTTTTAAAAATCAAGCCTTTTTGGTGCCAGGAGAAGAAAAGGCTATACTCCACGGTCAGGAAAAATCCTGCCCAGGAACCAAAAGGTTTTTTGAAGCCAATTTTTTTTTTTGAAACCAAATGCAAAAACGGACACCAGGATGAATTTCCTGATGAAATTCCATGTCTAAAAATGGTGTTCCTTCAACTTTTTAAAAATCAAGCCTTTTTGGTGCCAGGAGAAGAAAAGGCTATACTCCACGGTCAGGAAAAATCCTGCCCAGGAACCAAAATGTTTTTTGAAGCCAAATTTTTTTTTGAAACCAAATACAAAAACGGACACCAGGATGAGTTTCCTGATGAAATTCCATGTCTAAAAATGGTGTTGCTTCAACTTTTTAAAAATCAAGCCTTTTTGGTGCAAGGAGAAGAAAAGGCTATACTCCACGGTCGGGAAAAATCCTGCCCAGGAACCAAAATGTTTTTTGAAGCCAAATTTTTTTTTTGAAACCAAATGCAAAAACGGACACCAGGATGAGTTTCAGGATGAAATTCCATGTCTAAAAATGGTGTTGCTTCAACTTTTTAAAAATCAAGCCTTTTTGGTGCCAGGAGAAGAAAAGGCTTTACTCCACGGTCAGGAAAAATCCTGCCCAGGAACCAAAATGTTTTTTGAAGCCAAATTTTTTTTTTGAAACCAAATGCAAAAACGGACACCAGGATGAGTTTCCTAATGAAATTCCATGTCTAAAAATGGTGTTGCTTCAACTTTTTAAAAATCAAGCCTTTTTGGTGCAAGGAGAAGAAAAGGCTATACTCCACGGTCGGGAAAAATCCTGCCCAGGAACCAAAATGTTTTTTGAAGCCAAATTTTTTTTTTGAAACGAAATACAAAAACGGACACCAGGATGAGTTTCAGGATGAAATTCCATGTCTAAAAATGGTGTTCCTTCAACTTTTTAAAAATCAAGCCTTTTTGGTGCCAGGAGAAGAAAAGGCTATACTTCACGGTCAGGAAAAATCCTGCCTCGGAACCAAAATGTTTTTTGAAGCCAATTTTTTTTTTTGAAACCAAATGCAAAAACGGACACCAGGATGAGTTTCAGGATGAAATTCCATGTCTAAAAATGGTGTTGCTTCAACTTTTTAAAAATCAAGCCTTTTTGGTGCCAGGAGAAGAAAAGGCTATACTCCACGGTCAGGAAAAATCCTGCCCAGGAACCAAAATGTTTTTTGAAGCCAAATTTTTTTTTTGAAACCAAATGCAAAAACGGACACCAGGATGAGTTTCCTGATGAAATTCCATGTCTAAAAATGGTGTTGCTTCAACTTTTTAAAAATCAAGCCTTTTTGGTGCCAGGAGAAGAAAAGGCTATACTCCACGGTCAGGAAAAATCCTGCCCAGGAACCAAAATGTTTTTTGAAGCCAAATTTTTTTTTGAAACCAAATACAAAAACGGACACCAGGATGAGTTTCAGGATGAAATTCCATGTCTAAAAATGGTGTTGCTTCAACTTTTTAAAAATCAAGCCTTTTTGGTGCCAGGAGAAGAAAAGGCTATACTCCACGGTCAGGAAAAATCCTGCCCAGGAACCAAAATGTTTTTTGAAGCCAAATTTTTTTTTTGAAACCAAATACAAAAACGGACACCAGGATGAGTTTCAGGATGAAATTCCATGTCTAAAAATGGTGTTGCTTCAACTTTTTAAAAATCAAGCCTTTTTGGTGCCAGGAGAAGAAAAGGCTATACTCCACGGTCAGGAAAAATCCTGCCCAGGAACCAAAATGTTTTTTGAAGCCAAATTTTTTTTTTGAAACCAAATGCAAAAACGGACACCAGGATGAGTTTCAGGATGAAATTCCATGTCTAAAAATGGTGTTGCTTCAACTTTTTAAAAATCAAGCCTTTTTGGTGCCAGGAGAAGAAAAGGCTATACTCCACGGTCAGGAAAAATCCTGCCCAGGAACCAAAATGTTTTTTGAAGCCAAATTTTTTTTTGAAACCAAATACAAAAACGGACACCAGGATGAGTTTCAGGATGAAATTCCATGTCTAAAAATGGTGTTGCTTCAACTTTTTAAAAATCAAGCCTTTTTGGTGCCAGGAGAAGAAAAGGGTATACTCCACGGTCAGGAAAAATCCTGCCCAGGAACCAAAATGTTTTTTGAAGCCAAATTTTTTTTTTGAAACCAAATGCAAAAACGGACACCAGGATGAGTTTCAGGATGAAATTCCATGTCTAAAAATGGTGTTGCTTCAACTTTTTAAAAATCAAGCCTTTTTGGTGCCAGGAGAAGAAAAGGCTATACTCCACGGTCAGGAAAAATCCTGCCCAGGAACCAAAATGTTTTTTGAAGCCAAATTTTTTTTTTGAAACCAAATGCAAAAATGGACACCAGGATGAGTTTCAGGATGAAATTCCATGTCTAAAAATGGTGTTGCTTCAACTTTTTAAAAATCAAGCCTTTTTGGTGCCAGGAGAAGAAAAGGCTATACTCCACGGTCAGGAAAAATCCTGCCCAGGAACCAAAATGTTTTTTGAAGCCAAATTTTTTTTTTGAAACCAAATGCAAAAACGGACACCAGGATGAGTTTCAGGATGAAATTCCATGTCTAAAAATGGTGTTGCTTCAACTTTTTAAAAATCAAGCCTTTTTGGTGCCAGGAGAAGAAAAGGCTTTACTCCACGGTCAGGAAAAATCTTGCCCAGGAACCAAAATGTTTTTTGAAGCCAATTTTTTTTTTTGAAACCAAATGCAAAAACGGACACCAGGATGAGTTTCCTGATGAAATTCCATGTCTAAAAATGGTGTTCCTTCAACTTTTTAAAAATCAAGCCTTTTTGGTGCCAGGAGAAGAAAAGGCTATACTCCACGGTCAGGAAAAATCCTGCCCAGGAACCAAAATGTTTTTTGAAGCCAAATTTTTTTTTTGAAACCAAATACAAAAACGGACACCAGGATGAGTTTCAGGATGAAATTCCATGTCTAAAAATGGTGTTGCTTCAACTTTTTAAAAATCAAGCCTTTTTGGTGCCAAGAGAAGAAAAGGCTATACTCCACGGTCAGGAAAAATCCTGCCCAGGAACCAAAATGTTTTTTGAAGCCAAATTTTTTTTTTGAAACCAAATGCAAAAACGGACACCAGGATGAGTTTCAGGATGAAATTCCATGTCTAAAAATGGTGTTGCTTCAACTTTTTAAAAATCAAGCCTTTTTGGTGCCAGGAGAAGAAAAGGCTATACTCCACGGTCAGGAAAAATCCTGCCCAGGAACCAAAATGTTTTTTGAAGCCAAATTTTTTTTTTGAAACCAAATGCAAAAACGGACACCAGGATGAGTTTCAGGATGAAATTCCATGTCTAAAAATGGTGTTGCTTCAACTTTTTAAAAATCAAGCCTTTTTGGTGCCAGGAGAAGAAAAGGCTTTACTCCACGGTCAGGAAAAATCCTGCCCAGGAACCAAAATGTTTTTTGAAGCCAAATTTTTTTTTGAAACCAAATACAAAAACGGACACCAGGATGAGTTTCCTGATGAAATTCCATGTCTAAAAATGGTGTTGCTTCAACTTTTTAAAAATCAAGCCTTTTTGGTGCAAGGAGAAGAAAAGATTATACTCCACGGTCGGGAAAAATCCTGCCCAGGAACCAAAATGTTTTTTGAAGCCAAATTTTTTTTTTGAAACCAAATGCAAAAACGGACACCAGGATGAGTTTCAGGATGAAATTCCATGTCTAAAAATGGTGTTGCTTCAACTTTTTAAAAATCAAGCCTTTTTGGTGCCAGGAGAAGAAAAGGCTTTACTCCACGGTCAGGAAAAATCCTGCCCAGGAACCAAAATGTTTTTTGAAGCCAAATTTTTTTTTTTGAAACCAAATGCAAAAACGGACACCAGGATGAGTTTCCTGATGAAATTCCATGTCTAAAAATGGTGTTCCTTCAACTTTTTAAAAATCAAGCCTTTTTGGTGCCAGGAGAAGAAAAGGCTATACTCCACGGTCAGGAAAAATCCTGCCCAGGAACCAAAATGTTTTTTGAAGCCAAATTTTTTTTTGAAACCAAATACAAAAACGGACACCAGGATGAGTTTCAGGATGAAATTCCATGTCTAAAAATGGTGTTGCTTCAACTTTTTAAAAATCAAGCCTTTTTGGTGCCAGGAGAAGAAAAGGCTATACTCCACGGTCAGGAAAAATCCTGCCCAGGAACCAAAATGTTTTTTGAAGCCAAATTTTTTTTTTGAAACCAAATACAAAAACGGACACCAGGATGAGTTTCCTGATGAAATTCCATGTCTAAAAATGGTGTTGCTTCAACTTTTTAAAAATCAAGCCGTTTTGGTGCCAGGAGAAGAAAAGACTATACTCCACGGTCGGGAAAAATCCTGCCCAGGAACCAAAATGTTTTTTGAAGCCAAATTTTTTTTTTGAAACCAAATACAAAAACGGACACCAGGATGAGTTTCCTGATGAAATTCCATGTCTAAAAATGGTGTTGCTTCAACTTTTTAAAAATCAAGCCTTTTTGGTGCAAGGAGAAGAAAAGACTATACTCCACGGTCGGGAAAAATCCTGCCCAGGAACCAAAATGTTTTTTGAAGCCAAATTTTTTTTTTGAAACCAAATGCAAAAACGGACACCAGGATGAGTTTCAGGATGAAATTCCATGTCTAAAAATGGTGTTGCTTCAACTTTTTAAAAATCAAGCCTTTTTGGTGCCAGGAGAAGAAAAGGCTTTACTCCACGGTCAGGAAAAATCCTGCCCAGGAACCAAAATGTTTTTTGAAGCCAAATTTTTTTTTTGAAACCAAATGCAAAAACGGACACCAGGATGAGTTTCCTGATGAAATTCCATGTCTAAAAATGGTGTTCCTTCAACTTTTTAAAAATCAAGCCTTTTTGGTGCCAGGAGAAGAAAAGGCTATACTCCACGGTCAGGAAAAATCCTGCCCAGGAACCAAAATGTTTTTTGAAGCCAAATTTTTTTTTGAAACCAAATACAAAAACGGACACCAGGATGAGTTTCCTGATGAAATTCCATGTCTAAAAATGGTGTTGCTTCAACTTTTTAAAAATCAAGCCTTTTTGGTGCCAGGAGAAGAAAAGGCTATACTCCACGGTCAGGAAAAATCCTGCCCAGGAACCAAAATGTTTTTTGAAGCCAAATTTTTTTTTTGAAACCAAATACAAAAACGGACACCAGGATGAGTTTCCTGATGAAATTCCATGTCTAAAAATGGTGTTGCTTCAACTTTTTAAAAATCAAGCCGTTTTGGTGCCAGGAGAAGAAAAGACTATACTCCACGGTCGGGAAAAATCCTGCCCAGGAACCAAAATGTTTTTTGAAGCCAAATTTTTTTTTTGAAACCAAATACAAAAACGGACACCAGGATGAGTTTCCTGATGAAATTCCATGTCTAAAAATGGTGTTGCTTCAACTTTTTAAAAATCAAGCCTTTTTGGTGCAAGGAGAAGAAAAGACTATACTCCACGGTCGGGAAAAATCCTGCCCAGGAACCAAAATGTTTTTTGAAGCCAAATTTTTTTTTTGAAACCAAATGCAAAAACGGACACCAGGATGAGTTTCAGGATGAAATTCCATGTCTAAAAATGGTGTTGCTTCAACTTTTTAAAAATCAAGCCTTTTTGGTGCCAGGAGAAGAAAAGGCTTTACTCCACGGTCAGGAAAAATCCTGCCCAGGAACCAAAATGTTTTTTGAAGCCAATTTTTTTTTTTGAAACCAAATGCAAAAACGGACACCAGGATGAGTTTCAGGATGAAATTCCATGTCTAAAAATGGTGTTGCTTCAACTTTTTAAAAATCAAGCCTTTTTGGTGCCAGGAGAAGAAAAGGCTTTACTCCACGGTCAGGAAAAATCCTGCCCAGGAACCAAAATGTTTTTTGAAGCCAAATTTTTTTTTTGAAACCAAATGCAAAAACGGACACCAGGATGAGTTTCCTGATGAAATTCCATGTCTAAAAATGGTGTTGCTTCAACTTTTTAAAAATCAAGCCTTTTTGGTGCAAGGAGAAGAAAAGGCTATACTCCACGGTCGGGAAAAATCCTGCCCAGGAACCAAAATGTTTTTTGAAGCCAAATTTTTTTTTTGAAACGAAATACAAAAACGGACACCAGGATGAGTTTCAGGATGAAATTCCATGTCTAAAAATGGTGTTCCTTCAACTTTTTAAAAATCAAGCCTTTTTGGTGCCAGGAGAAGAAAAGGCTATACTTCACGGTCAGGAAAAATCCTGCCTCGGAACCAAAATGTTTTTTGAAGCCAATTTTTTTTTTTGAAACCAAATGCAAAAACGGACACCAGGATGAGTTTCCTGATGAAATTCCATGTCTAAAAATGGTGTTCCTTCAACTTTTTAAAAATCAAGCCTTTTTGGTGCCAGGAGAAGAAAAGGCTATACTCCACGGTCAGGAAAAATCCTGCCCAGGAACCAAAATGTTTTTTGAAGCCAAATTTTTTGTTTGAAACCAAATGCAAAAACGGACACCAGGATGAGTTTCAGGATGAAATTCCATGTCTAAAAATGGTGTTGCTTCAACTTTTTAAAAATCAAGCCTTTTTGGTGCCAGGAGAAGAAAAGGCTTTACTCCACGGTCAGGAAAAATCCTGCCCAGGAACCAAAATGTTTTTTGAAGCCAAATTTTTTTTTGAAACCAAATACAAAAACGGACACCAGGATGAGTTTCCTGATGAAATTCCATGTCTAAAAATGGTGTTGCTTCAACTTTTTAAAAATCAAGCCTTTTTGGTGCAAGGAGAAGAAAAGGCTATACTCCACGGTCGGGAAAAATCCTGCCCAGGAACCAAAATGTTTTTTGAAGCCAAATTTTTTTTTTGAAACCAAATGCAAAAACGGACACCAGGATGAGTTTCAGGATGAAATTCCATGTCTAAAAATGGTGTTCCTTCAACTTTTTAAAAATCAAGCCTTTTTGGTGCCAGGAGAAGAAAAGGCTATACTCCACGGTCAGGAAAAATCCTGCCTCGGAACCAAAATGTTTTTTGAAGCCAATTTTTTTTTTTGAAACCAAATGCAAAAACGGACACCAGGATGAGTTTCAGGATGAAATTCCATGTCTAAAAATGGTGTTGCTTCAACTTTTTAAAAATCAAGCCTTTTTGGTGCCAGGAGAAGAAAAGGCTATACTCCACGGTCAGGAAAAATCCTGCCCAGGAACCAAAATGTTTTTTGAAGCCAAATTTTTTTTTTGAAACCAAATACAAAAACGGACACCAGGATGAGTTTCAGGATGAAATTCCATGTCTAAAAATGGTGTTGCTTCAACTTTTTAAAAATCAAGCCTTTTTGGTGCCAGGAGAAGAAAAGGCTATACTCCACGGTCAGGAAAAATCCTGCCCAGGAACCAAAATGTTTTTTGAAGCCAAATTTTTTTTTTGAAACCAAATGCAAAAACGGACACCAGGATGAGTTTCAGGATGAAATTCCATGTCTAAAAATGGTGTTGCTTCAACTTTTTAAAAATCAAGCCTTTTTGGTGCCAGGAGAAGAAAAGGCTTTACTCCACGGTCAGGAAAAATCTTGCCCAGGAACCAAAATGTTTTTTGAAGCCAATTTTTTTTTTTGAAACCAAATGCAAAAACGGACACCAGGATGAGTTTCCTGATGAAATTCCATGTCTAAAAATGGTGTTCCTTCAACTTTTTAAAAATCAAGCCTTTTTGGTGCCAGGAGAAGAAAAGGCTATACTCCACGGTCAGGAAAAATCCTGCCCAGGAACCAAAAGGTTTTTTGAAGCCAATTTTTTTTTTTGAAACCAAATGCAAAAACGGACACCAGGATGAGTTTCCTGATGAAATTCCATGTCTAAAAATGGTGTTCCTTCAACTTTTTAAAAATCAAGCCTTTTTGGTGCCAGGAGAAGAAAAGGCTATACTCCACGGTCAGGAAAAATCCTGCCCAGGAACCAAAATGTTTTTTGAAGCCAAATTTTTTTTTGAAACCAAATACAAAAACGGACACCAGGATGAGTTTCCTGATGAAATTCCATGTCTAAAAATGGTGTTGCTTCAACTTTTTAAAAATCAAGCCTTTTTGGTGCAAGGAGAAGAAAAGGCTATACTCCACGGTCGGGAAAAATCCTGCCCAGGAACCAAAATGTTTTTTGAAGCCAAATTTTTTTTTTGAAACCAAATGCAAAAACGGACACCAGGATGAGTTTCAGGATGAAATTCCATGTCTAAAAATGGTGTTGCTTCAACTTTTTAAAAATCAAGCCTTTTTGGTGCCAGGAGAAGAAAAGGCTTTACTCCACGGTCAGGAAAAATCCTGCCCAGGAACCAAAATGTTTTTTGAAGCCAAATTTTTTTTTTGAAACCAAATGCAAAAACGGACACCAGGATGAGTTTCCTGATGAAATTCCATGTCTAAAAATGGTGTTGCTTCAACTTTTTAAAAATCAAGCCTTTTTGGTGCAAGGAGAAGAAAAGGCTATACTCCACGGTCGGGAAAAATCCTGCCCAGGAACCAAAATGTTTTTTGAAGCCAAATTTTTTTTTTGAAACGAAATACAAAAACGGACACCAGGATGAGTTTCAGGATGAAATTCCATGTCTAAAAATGGTGTTCCTTCAACTTTTTAAAAATCAAGCCTTTTTGGTGCCAGGAGAAGAAAAGGCTATACTTCACGGTCAGGAAAAATCCTGCCTCGGAACCAAAATGTTTTTTGAAGCCAATTTTTTTTTTTGAAACCAAATGCAAAAACGGACACCAGGATGAGTTTCAGGATGAAATTCCATGTCTAAAAATGGTGTTGCTTCAACTTTTTAAAAATCAAGCCTTTTTGGTGCCAGGAGAAGAAAAGGCTTTACTCCACGGTCAGGAAAAATCCTGCCCAGGAACCAAAATGTTTTTTGAAGCCAAATTTTTTTTTTGAAACCAAATGCAAAAACGGACACCAGGATGAGTTTCCTGATGAAATTCCATGTCTAAAAATGGTGTTGCTTCAACTTTTTAAAAATCAAGCCTTTTTGGTGCAAGGAGAAGAAAAGGCTATACTCCACGGTCGGGAAAAATCCTGCCCAGGAACCAAAATGTTTTTTGAAGCCAAATTTTTTTTTTGAAACGAAATACAAAAACGGACACCAGGATGAGTTTCAGGATGAAATTCCATGTCTAAAAATGGTGTTCCTTCAACTTTTTAAAAATCAAGCCTTTTTGGTGCCAGGAGAAGAAAAGGCTATACTTCACGGTCAGGAAAAATCCTGCCTCGGAACCAAAATGTTTTTTGAAGCCAATTTTTTTTTTTGAAACCAAATGCAAAAACGGACACCAGGATGAGTTTCCTGATGAAATTCCATGTCTAAAAATGGTGTTCCTTCAACTTTTTAAAAATCAAGCCTTTTTGGTGCCAGGAGAAGAAAAGGCTTTACTCCACGGTCAGGAAAAATCCTGCCCAGGAACCAAAATGTTTTTTGAAGCCAAATTTTTTTTTGAAACCAAATACAAAAACGGACACCAGGATGAGTTTCAGGATGAAATTCCATGTCTAAAAATGGTGTTGCTTCAACTTTTTAAAAATCAAGCCTTTTTGGTGCCAGGAGAAGAAAAGGCTATACTCCACGGTCAGGAAAAATCCTGCCCAGGAACCAAAAGGTTTTTTGAAGCCAATTTTTTTTTTTGAAACCAAATGCAAAAACGGACACCAGGATGAGTTTCCTGATGAAATTCCATGTCTAAAAATGGTGTTCCTTCAACTTTTTAAAAATCAAGCCTTTTTGGTGCCAGGAGAAGAAAAGGCTATACTCCACGGTCAGGAAAAATCCTGCCCAGGAACCAAAATGTTTTTTGAAGCCAAATTTTTTTTTGAAACCAAATACAAAAACGGACACCAGGATGAGTTTCCTGATGAAATTCCATGTCTAAAAATGGTGTTGCTTCAACTTTTTAAAAATCAAGCCTTTTTGGTGCAAGGAGAAGAAAAGGCTATACTCCACGGTCGGGAAAAATCCTGCCCAGGAACCAAAATGTTTTTTGAAGCCAAATTTTTTTTTTGAAACCAAATGCAAAAACGGACACCAGGATGAGTTTCAGGATGAAATTCCATGTCTAAAAATGGTGTTGCTTCAACTTTTTAAAAATCAAGCCTTTTTGGTGCCAGGAGAAGAAAAGGCTTTACTCCACGGTCAGGAAAAATCCTGCCCAGGAACCAAAATGTTTTTTGAAGCCAAATTTTTTTTTTGAAACCAAATGCAAAAACGGACACCAGGATGAGTTTCAGGATGAAATTCCATGTCTAAAAATGGTGTTGCTTCAACTTTTTAAAAATCAAGCCTTTTTGGTGCCAGGAGAAGAAAAGGCTATACTCCACGGTCAGGAAAAATCCTGCCCAGGAACCAAAATGTTTTTTGAAGCCAAATTTTTTTTTGAAACCAAATACAAAAACGGACACCAGGATGAGTTTCAGGATGAAATTCCATGTCTAAAAATGGTGTTGCTTCAACTTTTTAAAAATCAAGCCTTTTTGGTGCCAGGAGAAGAAAAGGGTATACTCCACGGTCAGGAAAAATCCTGCCCAGGAACCAAAATGTTTTTTGAAGCCAAATTTTTTTTTTGAAACCAAATGCAAAAACGGACACCAGGATGAGTTTCAGGATGAAATTCCATGTCTAAAAATGGTGTTGCTTCAACTTTTTAAAAATCAAGCCTTTTTGGTGCCAGGAGAAGAAAAGGCTATACTCCACGGTCAGGAAAAATCCTGCCCAGGAACCAAAATGTTTTTTGAAGCCAAATTTTTTTTTTGAAACCAAATGCAAAAATGGACACCAGGATGAGTTTCAGGATGAAATTCCATGTCTAAAAATGGTGTTGCTTCAACTTTTTAAAAATCAAGCCTTTTTGGTGCCAGGAGAAGAAAAGGCTATACTCCACGGTCAGGAAAAATCCTGCCCAGGAACCAAAATGTTTTTTGAAGCCAAATTTTTTTTTTGAAACCAAATGCAAAAACGGACACCAGGATGAGTTTCCTGATGAAATTCCATGTCTAAAAATGGTGTTGCTTCAACTTTTTAAAAATCAAGCCTTTTTGGTGCCAGGAGAAGAAAAGGCTTTACTCCACGGTCAGGAAAAATCTTGCCCAGGAACCAAAATGTTTTTTGAAGCCAATTTTTTTTTTTGAAACCAAATGCAAAAACGGACACCAGGATGAGTTTCCTGATGAAATTCCATGTCTAAAAATGGTGTTCCTTCAACTTTTTAAAAATCAAGCCTTTTTGGTGCCAGGAGAAGAAAAGGCTATACTCCACGGTCAGGAAAAATCCTGCCCAGGAACCAAAATGTTTTTTGAAGCCAAATTTTTTTTTTGAAACCAAATACAAAAACGGACACCAGGATGAGTTTCAGGATGAAATTCCATGTCTAAAAATGGTGTTGCTTCAACTTTTTAAAAATCAAGCCTTTTTGGTGCCAAGAGAAGAAAAGGCTATACTCCACGGTCAGGAAAAATCCTGCCCAGGAACCAAAATGTTTTTTGAAGCCAAATTTTTTTTTTGAAACCAAATGCAAAAACGGACACCAGGATGAGTTTCAGGATGAAATTCCATGTCTAAAAATGGTGTTGCTTCAACTTTTTAAAAATCAAGCCTTTTTGGTGCCAGGAGAAGAAAAGGCTTTACTCCACGGTCAGGAAAAATCCTGCCCAGGAACCAAAATGTTTTTTGAAGCCAAATTTTTTTTTTGAAACCAAATGCAAAAACGGACACCAGGATGAGTTTCAGGATGAAATTCCATGTCTAAAAATGGTGTTGCTTCAACTTTTTAAAAATCAAGCCTTTTTGGTGCCAGGAGAAGAAAAGGCTTTACTCCACGGTCAGGAAAAATCCTGCCCAGGAACCAAAATGTTTTTTGAAGCCAAATTTTTTTTTGAAACCAAATACAAAAACGGACACCAGGATGAGTTTCCTGATGAAATTCCATGTCTAAAAATGGTGTTGCTTCAACTTTTTAAAAATCAAGCCTTTTTGGTGCAAGGAGAAGAAAAGATTATACTCCACGGTCGGGAAAAATCCTGCCCAGGAACCAAAATGTTTTTTGAAGCCAAATTTTTTTTTTGAAACCAAATGCAAAAACGGACACCAGGATGAGTTTCAGGATGAAATTCCATGTCTAAAAATGGTGTTGCTTCAACTTTTTAAAAATCAAGCCTTTTTGGTGCCAGGAGAAGAAAAGGCTTTACTCCACGGTCAGGAAAAATCCTGCCCAGGAACCAAAATGTTTTTTGAAGCCAAATTTTTTTTTTTGAAACCAAATGCAAAAACGGACACCAGGATGAGTTTCCTGATGAAATTCCATGTCTAAAAATGGTGTTCCTTCAACTTTTTAAAAATCAAGCCTTTTTGGTGCCAGGAGAAGAAAAGGCTATACTCCACGGTCAGGAAAAATCCTGCCCAGGAACCAAAATGTTTTTTGAAGCCAAATTTTTTTTTGAAACCAAATACAAAAACGGACACCAGGATGAGTTTCAGGATGAAATTCCATGTCTAAAAATGGTGTTGCTTCAACTTTTTAAAAATCAAGCCTTTTTGGTGCCAGGAGAAGAAAAGGCTATACTCCACGGTCAGGAAAAATCCTGCCCAGGAACCAAAATGTTTTTTGAAGCCAAATTTTTTTTTTGAAACCAAATACAAAAACGGACACCAGGATGAGTTTCCTGATGAAATTCCATGTCTAAAAATGGTGTTGCTTCAACTTTTTAAAAATCAAGCCGTTTTGGTGCCAGGAGAAGAAAAGACTATACTCCACGGTCGGGAAAAATCCTGCCCAGGAACCAAAATGTTTTTTGAAGCCAAATTTTTTTTTTGAAACCAAATACAAAAACGGACACCAGGATGAGTTTCCTGATGAAATTCCATGTCTAAAAATGGTGTTGCTTCAACTTTTTAAAAATCAAGCCTTTTTGGTGCAAGGAGAAGAAAAGACTATACTCCACGGTCAGGAAAAATCCTGCCCAGGAACCAAAATGTTTTTTGAAGCCAAATTTTTTTTTTGAAACCAAATGCAAAAACGGACACCAGGATGAGTTTCAGGATGAAATTCCATGTCTAAAAATGGTGTTGCTTCAACTTTTTAAAAATCAAGCCTTTTTGGTGCCAGGAGAAGAAAAGGCTTTACTCCACGGTCAGGAAAAATCCTGCCCAGGAACCAAAATGTTTTTTGAAGCCAAATTTTTTTTTTGAAACCAAATGCAAAAACGGACACCAGGATGAGTTTCCTGATGAAATTCCATGTCTAAAAATGGTGTTCCTTCAACTTTTTAAAAATCAAGCCTTTTTGGTGCCAGGAGAAGAAAAGGCTATACTCCACGGTCAGGAAAAATCCTGCCCAGGAACCAAAATGTTTTTTGAAGCCAAATTTTTTTTTGAAACCAAATACAAAAACGGACACCAGGATGAGTTTCCTGATGAAATTCCATGTCTAAAAATGGTGTTGCTTCAACTTTTTAAAAATCAAGCCTTTTTGGTGCCAGGAGAAGAAAAGGCTATACTCCACGGTCAGGAAAAATCCTGCCCAGGAACCAAAATGTTTTTTGAAGCCAAATTTTTTTTTTGAAACCAAATACAAAAACGGACACCAGGATGAGTTTCCTGATGAAATTCCATGTCTAAAAATGGTGTTGCTTCAACTTTTTAAAAATCAAGCCGTTTTGGTGCCAGGAGAAGAAAAGACTATACTCCACGGTCGGGAAAAATCCTGCCCAGGAACCAAAATGTTTTTTGAAGCCAAATTTTTTTTTTGAAACCAAATACAAAAACGGACACCAGGATGAGTTTCCTGATGAAATTCCATGTCTAAAAATGGTGTTGCTTCAACTTTTTAAAAATCAAGCCTTTTTGGTGCAAGGAGAAGAAAAGACTATACTCCACGGTCGGGAAAAATCCTGCCCAGGAACCAAAATGTTTTTTGAAGCCAAATTTTTTTTTTGAAACCAAATGCAAAAACGGACACCAGGATGAGTTTCAGGATGAAATTCCATGTCTAAAAATGGTGTTGCTTCAACTTTTTAAAAATCAAGCCTTTTTGGTGCCAGGAGAAGAAAAGGCTTTACTCCACGGTCAGGAAAAATCCTGCCCAGGAACCAAAATGTTTTTTGAAGCCAAATTTTTTTTTTGAAACCAAATGCAAAAACGGACACCAGGATGAGTTTCCTGATGAAATTCCATGTCTAAAAATGGTGTTCCTTCAACTTTTTAAAAATCAAGCCTTTTTGGTGCCAGGAGAAGAAAAGGCTATACTCCACGGTCAGGAAAAATCCTGCCCAGGAACCAAAATGTTTTTTGAAGCCAAATTTTTTTTTGAAACCAAATACAAAAACGGACACCAGGATGAGTTTCCTGATGAAATTCCATGTCTAAAAATGGTGTTGCTTCAACTTTTTAAAAATCAAGCCTTTTTGGTGCCAGGAGAAGAAAAGGCTATACTCCACGGTCAGGAAAAATCCTGCCCAGCAACCAAAATGTTTTTTGAAGCCAAATTTTTTTTTTGAAACCAAATACAAAAACAGACACCAGGATGAGTTTCAGGATGAAATTCCATGTCTAAAAATGGTGTTGCTTCAACTTTTTAAAAATCAAGCCTTTTTGGTGCCAGGAGAAGAAAAGGCTATACTCCACGGTCAGGAAAAATCCTGCCCAGGAACCAAAATGTTTTTTGAAGCCAAATTTTTTTTTTTGAAACCAAATGCAAAAACGGACACCAGGATGAGTTTCAGGATGAAATTCCATGTCTAAAAATGGTGTTGCTTCAACTTTTTAAAAATCAAGCCTTTTTGGTGCAAGGAGAAGAAAAGGCTATACTCCACGGTCGGGAAAAATCCTGCCCAGGAACCAAAATGTTTTTTGAAGCCAAATTTTTTTTTTGAAACCAAATGCAAAAACGGACACCAGGATGAGTTTCAGGATGAAATTCCATGTCTAAAAATGGTGTTGCTTCAACTTTTTAAAAATCAAGCCTTTTTGGTGCCAGGAGAAGAAAAGGCTTTACTCCACGGTCAGGAAAAATCCTGCCCAGGAACCAAAATGTTTTTTTAAGCCAAATTTTTTTTTTGAAACCAAATGCAAAAACGGACACCAGGATGAGTTTCAGGATGAAATTCCATGTCTAAAAATGGTGTTGCTTCAACTTTTTAAAAATCAAGCCTTTTTGGTGCCAGGAGAAGAAAAGGCTTTACTCCACGGTCAGGAAAAATCCTGCCCAGGAACCAAAATGTTTTTTGAAGCCAATTTTTTTTTTTGAAACCAAATGCAAAAACGGACACCAGGATGAGTTTCCTGATGAAATTCCATGTCTAAAAATGGTGTTCCTTCAACTTTTTAAAAATCAAGCCTTTTTGGTGCCAGGAGAAGAAAAGGCTTTACTCCACGGTCAGGAAAAATCCTGCCCAGGAACCAAAATGTTTTTTGAAGCCAAATTTTTTTTTGAAACCAAATACAAAAACGGACACCAGGATGAGTTTCCTGATGAAATTCCATGTCTAAAAATGGTGTTGCTTCAACTTTTTAAAAATCAAGCCTTTTTGGTGCCAGGAGAAGAAAAGGCTTTACTCCACGGTCAGGAAAAATCCTGCCCAGGAACCAAAATGTTTTTTGAAGCCAATTTTTTTTTTTGAAACCAAATGCAAAAACGGACACCAGGATGAGTTTCCTGATGAAATTCCATGTCTAAAAATGGTGTTCCTTCAACTTTTTAAAAATCAAGCCTTTTTGGTGCCAGGAGAAGAAAAGGCTTTACTCCACGGTCAGGAAAAATCCTGCCCAGGAACCAAAATGTTTTTTGAAGCCAAATTTTTTTTTGAAACCAAATACAAAAACGGACACCAGGATGAGTTTCCTGATGAAATTCCATGTCTAAAAATGGTGTTGCTTCAACTTTTTAAAAATCAAGCCTTTTTGGTGCCAGGAGAAGAAAAGGCTATACTCCACGGTCAGGAAAAATCCTGCCCAGGAACCAAAATGTTTTTTGAAGCCAAATTTTTTTTTTGAAACCAAATACAAAAACGGACACCAGGATGAGTTTCAGGATGAAATTCCATGTCTAAAAATGGTGTTCCTTCAACTTTTTAAAAATCAAGCCTTTTTGGTGCCAGGAGAAGAAAAGGCTTTACTCCACGGTCAGGAAAAATCCTGCCCAGGAACCAAAATGTTTTTTGAAGCCAAATTTTTTTTTGAAACCAAATACAAAAACGGACACCAGGATGAGTTTCCTGATGAAATTCCATGTCTAAAAATGGTGTTGCTTCAACTTTTTAAAAATCAAGCCTTTTTGGTGCCAGGAGAAGAAAAGGCTATACTCCACGGTCAGGAAAAATCCTGCCCAGGAACCAAAATGTTTTTTGAAGCCAAATTTTTTTTTTGAAACCAAATACAAAAACGGACACCAGGATGAGTTTCAGGATGAAATTCCATGTCTAAAAATGGTGTTGCTTCAACTTTTTAAAAATCAAGCCTTTTTGGTGCCAGGAGAAGAAAAGGCTATACTCCACGGTCAGGAAAAATCCTGCCCAGGAACCAAAATGTTTTTTGAAGCCAAATTTTTTTTTGAAACCAAATACAAAAACGGACACCAGGATGAGTTTCAGGATGAAATTCCATGTCTAAAAATGGTGTTGCTTCAACTTTTTAAAAATCAAGCCTTTTTGGTGCCAGGAGAAGAAAAGGCTATACTCCACGGTCAGGAAAAATCCTGCCCAGGAACCAAAATGTTTTTTGAAGCCAAATTTTTTTTTTGAAACCAAATGCAAAAACGGACACCAGGATGAGTTTCCTGATGAAATTCCATGTCTAAAAATGGTGTTGCTTCAACTTTTTAAAAATCAAGCCTTTTTGGTGCCAGGAGAAGAAAAGGCTATACTCCACGGTCAGGAAAAATCCTGCCCAGGAACCAAAAGGTTTTTTGAAGCCAAATTTTTTTTTTGAAACCAAATGCAAAAACGGACACCAGGATGAGTTTCAGGATGAAATTCCATGTCTAAAAATGGTGTTGCTTCAACTTTTTAAAAATCAAGCCTTTTTGGTGCAAGGAGAAGAAAAGGCTATACTCCACGGTCAGGAAAAATCCTGCCCAGGAACCAAAATGTTTTTTGAAGCCAAATTTTTTTTTTGAAACCAAATACAAAAACGGACACCAGGATGAGTTTCAGGATGAAATTCCATGTCTAAAAATGGGGTTGCTTCAACTTTTTAAAAATCAAGCCTTTTTGGTGCCAGGAGAAGAAAAGGCTATACTCCACGGTCAGGAAAAATCCTGCCCAGGAACCAAAATGTTTTTTGAAGCCAAATTTTTTTTTGAAACCAAATACAAAAACGGACACCAGGATGAGTTTCAGGATGAAATTCCATGTCTAAAAATGGTGTTGCTTCAACTTTTTAAAAATCAAGTCTTTTTGGTGCCAGGAGAAGAAAAGGCTATACTCCACGGTCAGGAAAAATCCTGCCCAGGAACCAAAATGTTTTTTGAAGCCAAATTTTTTTTTTGAAACCAAATGCAAAAACGGACACCAGGATGAGTTTCCTGATGAAATTCCATGTCTAAAAATGGTGTTGCTTCAACTTTTTAAAAATCAAGCCTTTTTGGTGCCAGGAGAAGAAAAGGCTATACTCCACGGTCAGGAAAAATCCTGCCCAGGAACCAAAATGTTTTTTGAAGCCAAATTTTTTTTTGAAACCAAATGCAAAAACGGACACCAGGATGAGTTTCAGGATGAAATTCCATGTCTAAAAATGGTGTTGCTTCAACTTTTTAAAAATCAAGCCTTTTTGGTGCCAGGAGAAGAAAAGGCTTTACTCCACGGTCAGGAAAAATCCTGCCCAGGAACCAAAATGTTTTTTGAAGCCAAATTTTTTTTTTGAAACCAAATGCAAAAACGGACACCAGGATGAGTTTCCTGATGAAATTCCATGTCTAAAAATGGTGTTGCTTCAACTTTTTAAAAATCAAGCCTTTTTGGTGCCAGGAGAAGAAAAGGCTATACTCCACGGTCAGGAAAAATCCTGCCCAGGAACCAAAAGGTTTTTTGAAGCCAAATTTTTTTTTTGAAACCAAATGCAAAAACGGACACCAGGATGAGTTTCAGGATGAAATTCCATGTCTAAAAATGGTGTTGCTTCAACTTTTTAAAAATCAAGCCTTTTTGGTGCAAGGAGAAGAAAAGGCTATACTCCACGGTTAGGAAAAATCCTGCCCAGGAACCAAAATGTTTTTTGAAGCCAAATTTTTTTTTTGAAACCAAATGCAAAAACGGACACCAGGATGAGTTTCAGGATGAAATTCCATGTCTAAAAATGGTGTTGCTTCAACTTTTTAAAAATCAAGCCTTTTTGGTGCCAGGAGAAGAAAAGGCTATACTCCACGGTCAGGAAAAATCCTGCCCAGGAACCAAAATGTTTTTTGAAGCCAAATTTTTTTTTGAAACCAAATACAAAAACGGACACCAGGATGAGTTTCAGGATGAAATTCCATGTCTAAAAATGGTGTTGCTTCAACTTCTTAAAAATCAAGTCTTTTTGGTGCCAGGAGAAGAAAAGGCTATACTCCACGGTCAGGAAAAATCCTGCCCAGGAACCAAAATGTTTTTTGAAGCCAAATTTTTTTTTTGAAACCAAATGCAAAAACGGACACCAGGATGAGTTTCCTGATGAAATTCCATGTCTAAAAATGGTGTTGCTTCAACTTTTTAAAAATCAAGTCTTTTTGGTGCCAGGAGAAGAAAAGGCTATACTCCACGGTTAGGAAAAATCCTGCCCAGGAACCAAAATGTTTTTTGAAGCCAAATTTTTTTTTGAAACCAAATACAAAAACGGACACCAGGATGAGTTTCAGGATGAAATTCCATGTCTAAAAATGGTGTTGCTTCAACTTTTTAAAAATCAAGCCTTTTTGGTGCCAGGAGAAGAAAAGGCTATACTCCACGGTCAGGAAAAATCCTGCCCAGGAACCAAAATGTTTTTTGAAGCCAAATTTTTTTTTTGAAACCAAATGCAAAAACGGACACCAGGATTAGTTTCAGGATGAAATTCCATGTCTAAAAATGGTGTTGCTTCAACTTTTTAAAAATCAAGCCTTTTTGGTGCCAGGAGAAGAAAAGGCTTTACTCCACGGTCAGGAAAAATCCTGCCCAGGAACCAAAATGTTTTTTGAAGCCAATTTTTTTTTTTGAAACCAAATGCAAAAACGGACACCAGGATGAGTTTCAGGATGAAATTCCATGTCTAAAAATGGTGTTGCTTCAACTTTTTAAAAATCAAGCCTTTTTGGTGCCAGGAGAAGAAAAGGCTTTACTCCACGGTCAGGAAAAATCCTGCCCAGGAACCAAAATGTTTTTTGAAGCCAAATTTTTTTTTGAAACCAAATGCAAAAACGGACACCAGGATGAGTTTCAGGATGAAATTCCATGTCTAAAAATGGTGTTGCTTCAACTTTTTAAAAATCAAGCCTTTTTGGTGCCAGGAGAAGAAAAGGCTTTACTTCACGGTCAGGAAAAATCCTGCCCAGGAACCCAAATGTTTTTTGAAGCCAAATTTTTTTTTTGAAACCAAATGCAAAAACGGACACCAGGATGAGTTTCAGGATGAAATTCCATGTCTAAAAATGGTGTTGCTTCAACTTTTTAAAAATCAAGCCTTTTTGGTGCCAGGAGAAGAAAAGGCTTTACTCCACGGTCAGGAAAAATCCTGCCCAGGAACCAAAATGTTTTTTGAAGCGAAATTTTTTTTTTGAAACCAAATGCAAAAACGGACACCAGGATGAGTTTCAGGATGAAATTCCATGTCTAAAAATGGTGTTGCTTCAACTTTTTAAAAATCAAGCCTTTTTGGTGCCAGGAGAAGAAAAGGCTTTACTTCACGGTCAGGAAAAATCCTGCCCAGGAACCCAAATGTTTTTTGAAGCCAAATTTTTTTTTTGAAACCAAATGCAAAAATGGACACCAGGATGAGTTTCAGGATGAAATTCCATGTCTAAAAATGGTGTTGCTTCAACTTTTTAAAAATCAAGCCTTTTTGGTGCCAGGAGAAGAAAAGGCTTTACTCCACGGTCAGGAAAAATCCTGCCCAGGAACCAAAATGTTTTTTGAAGCCAAATTTTTTTTTTGAAAACAAATGCAAAAACGGACACCAGGATGAGTTTCAGGATGAAATTCCATGTCTAAAAATGGTGTTGCTTCAACTTTTTAAAAATCAAGCCTTTTTGGTGCCAGGAGAAGAAAAGGCTTTACTCCACGGTCAGGAAAAATCCTGCCCAGGAACCAAAATGTTTTTTGAAGCCAAATTTTTTTTTTGAAACCAAATGCAAAAACGAACACCAGGATGAGTTTCAGGATGAAATTCCATGTCTAAAAATGGTGTTGCTTCAACTTTTTAAAAATCAAGCCTTTTTGGTGCCAGGAGAAGAAAAGGCTATACTCCACGGTCAGGAAAAATCCTGCCCAGGAACCAAAATGTTTTTTGAAGCCAAATTTTTTTTTTGAAACCAAATGCAAAAACGGACACCAGGATGAGTTTCAGGATGAAATTCCATGTCTAAAAATGGTGTTGCTTCAACTTTTTAAAAATCAAGCCTTTTTGGTGCCAGGAGAAGAAAAGGCTTTACTCCACGGTCAGGAAAAATCCTGCCCGGGAACCAAAATGTTTTTTGAAGCCAAATTTTTTTTTTGAAAACAAATGCAAAAACGGACACCAGGATGAGTTTCAGGATGAAATTCCATGTCTAAAAATGGTGTTGCTTCAACTTTTTAAAAATCTAGCCTTTTTGGTGCCAGGAGAAGAAAAGGCTATACTCCACGGTCAGGAAAAATCCTGCCCAGGAACCAAAATGTTTTTTGAAGCCAAATTTTTTTTTTTGAAACCAAATGCAAAAACGGACACCAGGATGAGTTTCAGGATGAAATTCCATGTCTAAAAATGGTGTTGCTTCAACTTTTTAAAAATCAAGCCTTTTTGGTGCCAGGAGAAGAAAAGGCTTTACTCCACGGTCAGGAAAAATCCTGCCCAGGAACCAAAATGTTTTTTGAAGCCAAATTTTTTTTTTGAAACCAGATGCAAAAACGGACACCAGGATGAGTTTCAGGATGAAATTCCATGTCTAAAAATGGTGTTGCTTCAACTTTTTAAAAATCAAGCCTTTTTGGTGCCAGGAGAAGAAAAGGGTATACTCCACGGTCAGGAAAAATCCTGCCCAGGAACCAAAATGTTTTTTGAAGCCAAATTTTTTTTTTGAAACCAAATGCAAAAATGGACACCAGGATTAGTTTCAGGATGAAATTCCATGTCTAAAAATGGTGTTGCTTCAACTTTTTAAAAATCAAGCCTTTTTGGTGCCAGGAGAAGAAAAGGCTTTACTTCACGGTCAGGAAAAATCCTGCCCAGGAACCCAAATGTTTTTTGAAGCCAAATTTTTTTTTTGAAACCAAATGCAAAAATGAACACCAGGATGAGTTTCAGGATGAAATTCCATGTCTAAAAATGGTGTTGCTTCAACTTTTTAAAAATCAAGCCTTTTTGGTGCCAGGAGAAGAAAAGGCTTTACTCCACGGTCAGGAAAAATCCTGCCCAGGAACCAAAATGTTTTTTGAAGCCAAATTTTTTTTTTGAAACCAAATGCAAAAACGGACACCAGGATGAGTTTCAGGATGAAATTCCATGTCTAAAAATGGTGTTGCTTCAACTTTTTAAAAATCAAGCCTTTTTGGTGCCAGGAGAAGAAAAGGCTTTACTCCACGGTCAGGAAAAATCCTGCCCAGGAACCAAAATGTTTTTTGAAGCCAAATTTTTTTTTTGAAACCAAATGCAAAAACGAACACCAGGATGAGTTTCAGGATGAAATTCCATGTCTAAAAATGGTGTTGCTTCAACTTTTTAAAAATCAAGCCTTTTTGGTGCCAGGAGAAGAAAAGGCTATACTCCACGGTCAGGAAAAATCCTGCCCAGGAACCAAAATGTTTTTTGAAGCCAAAATTTTTTTTTGAAACCAAATGCAAAAACGGACACCAGGATGAGTTTCAGGATGAAATTCCATGTCTAAAAATGGTGTTGCTTCAACTTTTTAAAAATCAAGCCTTTTTGGTGCCAGGAGAAGAAAAGGCTTTACTCCACGGTCAGGAAAAATCCTGCCCGGGAACCAAAATGTTTTTTGGAGGCAATTTTTTTTTTTGAAACCAAATGCAAAAACGGACACCAGGATGAGTTTCAGGATGAAATTCCATGTCTAAAAATGGTGTTGCTTAAACTTTTTACAAATCAAGCCTTTTTGGTGCCAGGAGAAGAAAAGGCTTTACTCCACAGTCAGGAAAAATCCTGCCCAGGAACCAAAATGTTTTTTGAAGCCAAATTTTTTTTTTGAAACCAAATGCAAAAACGGACACCAGGATGAGTTTCAGGATGAAATTCCATGTCTAAAAATGGTGTTGCTTCAACTTTTTAAAAATCTAGCCTTTTTGGTGCCAGGAGAAGAAAAGGCTATACTCCACGGTCAGGAAAAATCCTGCCCAGGAACCAAAATGTTTTTTGAAGCCAAATTTTTTTTTTTGAAACCAAATGCAAAAACGGACACCAGGATGAGTTTCAGGATGAAATTCCATGTCTAAAAATGGTGTTGCTTCAACTTTTTAAAAATCAAGCCTTTTTGGTGCCAGGAGAAGAAAAGGCTTTACTCCACGGTCAGGAAAAATCCTGCCCAGGAACCAAAATGTTTTTTGAAGCCAAATTTTTTTTTTTGAAACCAAATGCAAAAACGGACACCAGGATGAGTTTCAGGATGAAATTCCATGTCTAAAAATGGTGTTGCTTCAACTTTTTAAAAATCTAGCCTTTTTGGTGCCAGGAGAAGAAAAGGCTATACTCCACGGTCAGGAAAAATCCTGCCCAGGAACCAAAATGTTTTTTGAAGCCAAATTTTTTTTTTTGAAACCAAATGCAAAAACGGACACCAGGATGAGTTTCAGGATGAAATTCCATGTCTAAAAATGGTGTTGCTTCAACTTTTTAAAAATCAAGCCTTTTTGGTGCCAGGAGAAGAAAAGGCTTTACTCCACGGTCAGGAAAAATCCTGCCCAGGAACCAAAATGTTTTTTGAAGCCAAATTTTTTTTTTGAAACCAAATGCAAAAACGGACACCAGGATGAGTTTCAGGATGAAATTCCATGTCTAAAAATGGTGTTGCTTCAACTTTTTAAAAATCAAGCCTTTTTGGTGCCAGGAGAAGAAAAGGCTATACTCCACGGTCAGGAAAAATCCTGCCCAGGAACCAAAATGTTTTTTGAAGCCAAATTTTTTTTTTTGAAACCAAATGCAAAAACGGACACCAGGATGAGTTTCAGGATGAAATTCCATGTCTAAAAATGGTGTTGCTTCAACTTTTTAAAAATCAAGCCTTTTTGGTGCCAGGAGAAGAAAAGGCTTTACTCCACGGTCAGGAAAAATCCTGCCCGGGAACCAAAATGTTTTTTGGAGCCAATTTTTTTTTTTGAAACCAAATGCAAAAACGGACCCCAGGATGAGTTTCAGGATGAAATTCCATGTCTAAAAATGGTGTTGCTTAAACTTTTTACAAATCAAGCCTTTTTGGTGCCAGGAGAATAAAAGGCTTTACTCCACGGTCAGGAAAAATCCTGCCCAGGAACCAAAATGTTTTTTGAAGCCAAATTTTTTTTTTGAAACCAAATGCAAAAACGGACACCAGGATGAGTTTCAGGATGAAATTCCATGTCTAAAAATGGTGTTGCTTCAACTTTTTAAAAATCAAGCCTTTTTGGTGCCAGGAGAAGAAAAGGCTATACTCCACGGTCAGGAAAAATCCTGCCCAGGAACCAAAATGTTTTTTGAAGCCAAATTTTTTTTTTTTGAAACCAAATGCAAAAACGGACACCAGGATGAGTTTCAGGATGAAATTCCATGTCTAAAAATGGTGTTGCTTCAACTTTTTAAAAATCAAGCCTTTTTGGTGCCAGGAGAAGAAAAGGCTTTACTCCACGGTCAGGAAAAATCCTGCCCAGGAACCAAAATGTTTTTTGAAGCCAAATTTTTTTTTTGAAACCAGATGCAAAAACGGACACCAGGATGAGTTTCAGGATGAAATTCCATGTCTAAAAATGGTGTTGCTTCAACTTTTTAAAAATCAAGCCTTTTTGGTGCCAGGAGAAGAAAAGGGTATACTCCACGGTCAGGAAAAATCCTGCCCAGGAACCAAAATGTTTTTTGAAGCCAAATTTTTTTTTTGAAACCAAATGCAAAAATGGACACCAGGATTAGTTTCAGGATGAAATTCCATGTCTAAAAATGGTGTTGCTTCAACTTTTTAAAAATCAAGCCTTTTTGGTGCCAGGAGAAGAAAAGGCTTTACTTCACGGTCAGGAAAAATCCTGCCCAGGAACCCAAATGTTTTTTGAAGCCAAATTTTTTTTTTGAAACCAAATGCAAAAATGGACACCAGGATGAGTTTCAGGATGAAATTCCATGTCTAAAAATGGTGTTGCTTCAACTTTTTAAAAATCAAGCCTTTTTGGTGCCAGGAGAAGAAAAGGCTTTACTCCACGGTCAGGAAAAATCCTGCCCAGGAACCAAAATGTTTTTTGAAGCCAAATTTTTTTTTTGAAAACAAATGCAAAAACGGACACCAGGATGAGTTTCAGGATGAAATTCCATGTCTAAAAATGGTGTTGCTTCAACTTTTTAAAAATCAAGCCTTTTTGGTGCCAGGAGAAGAAAAGGCTTTACTCCACGGTCAGGAAAAATCCTGCCCAGGAACCAAAATGTTTTTTGAAGCCAAATTTTTTTTTTGAAACCAGATGCAAAAACGGACACCAGGATGAGTTTCAGGATGAAATTCCATGTCTAAAAATGGTGTTGCTTCAACTTTTTAAAAATCAAGCCTTTTTGGTGCCAGGAGAAGAAAAGGGTATACTCCACGGTCAGGAAAAATCCTGCCCAGGAACCAAAATGTTTTTTGAAGCCAAATTTTTTTTTTGAAACCAAATGCAAAAATGGACACCAGGATTAGTTTCAGGATGAAATTCCATGTCTAAAAATGGTGTTGCTTCAACTTTTTAAAAATCAAGCCTTTTTGGTGCCAGGAGAAGAAAAGGCTTTACTTCACGGTCAGGAAAAATCCTGCCCAGGAACCCAAATGTTTTTTGAAGCCAAATTTTTTTTTTGAAACCAAATGCAAAAATGGACACCAGGATGAGTTTCAGGATGAAATTCCATGTCTAAAAATGGTGTTGCTTCAACTTTTTAAAAATCAAGCCTTTTTGGTGCCAGGAGAAGAAAAGGCTTTACTCCACGGTCAGGAAAAATCCTGCCCAGGAACCAAAATGTTTTTTGAAGCCAAATTTTTTTTTTGAAAACAAATGCAAAAACGGACACCAGGATGAGTTTCAGGATGAAATTCCATGTCTAAAAATGGTGTTGCTTCAACTTTTTAAAAATCAAGCCTTTTTGGTGCCAGGAGAAGAAAAGGCTTTACTCCACGGTCAGGAAAAATCCTGCCCAGGAACCAAAATGTTTTTTGAAGCCAAATTTTTTTTTTGAAACCAAATGCAAAAACGGACACCAGGATGAGTTTCAGGATGAAATTCCATGTCTAAAAATGGTGTTGCTTCAACTTTTTAAAAATCAAGCCTTTTTGGTGCCAGGAGAAGAAAAGGCTTTACTCCACGGTCAGGAAAAATCCTGCCCAGGAACCAAAATGTTTTTTGAAGCCAAATTTTTTTTTTGAAACCAAATGCAAAAACGAACACCAGGATGAGTTTCAGGATGAAATTCCATGTCTAAAAATGGTGTTGCTTCAACTTTTTAAAAATCAAGCCTTTTTGGTGCCAGGAGAAGAAAAGGCTATACTCCACGGTCAGGAAAAATCCTGCCCAGGAACCAAAATGTTTTTTGAAGCCAAATTTTTTTTTTGAAACCAAATGCAAAAACGGACACCAGGATGAGTTTCAGGATGAAATTCCATGTCTAAAAATGGTGTTGCTTCAACTTTTTAAAAATCAAGCCTTTTTGGTGCCAGGAGAAGAAAAGGCTTTACTCCACGGTCAGGAAAAATCCTGCCCGGGAACCAAAATGTTTTTTGGAGCCAATTTTTTTTTTTGAAACCAAATGCAAAAACGGACACCAGGATGAGTTTCAGGATGAAATTCCATGTCTAAAAATGGTGTTGCTTAAACTTTTTACAAATCAAGCCTTTTTGGTGCCAGGAGAAGAAAAGGCTTTACTCCACAGTCAGGAAAAATCCTGCCCAGGAACCAAAATGTTTTTTGAAGCCAAATTTTTTTTTTGAAACCAAATGCAAAAACGGACACCAGGATGAGTTTCAGGATGAAATTCCATGTCTAAAAATGGTGTTGCTTCAACTTTTTAAAAATCTAGCCTTTTTGGTGCCAGGAGAAGAAAAGGCTATACTCCACGGTCAGGAAAAATCCTGCCCAGGAACCAAAATGTTTTTTGAAGCCAAATTTTTTTTTTTGAAACCAAATGCAAAAACGGACACCAGGATGAGTTTCAGGATGAAATTCCATGTCTAAAAATGGTGTTGCTTCAACTTTTTAAAAATCAAGCCTTTTTGGTGCCAGGAGAAGAAAAGGCTTTACTCCACGGTCAGGAAAAATCCTGCCCAGGAACCAAAATGTTTTTTGAAGCCAAATTTTTTTTTTTGAAACCAAATGCAAAAACGGACACCAGGATGAGTTTCAGGATGAAATTCCATGTCTAAAAATGGTGTTGCTTCAACTTTTTAAAAATCTAGCCTTTTTGGTGCCAGGAGAAGAAAAGGCTATACTCCACGGTCAGGAAAAATCCTGCCCAGGAACCAAAATGTTTTTTGAAGCCAAATTTTTTTTTTTGAAACCAAATGCAAAAACGGACACCAGGATGAGTTTCAGGATGAAATTCCATGTCTAAAAATGGTGTTGCTTCAACTTTTTAAAAATCAAGCCTTTTTGGTGCCAGGAGAAGAAAAGGCTTTACTCCACGGTCAGGAAAAATCCTGCCCGGGAACCAAAATGTTTTTTGGAGCCAATTTTTTTTTTTGAAACCAAATGCAAAAACGGACCCCAGGATGAGTTTCAGGATGAAATTCCATGTCTAAAAATGGTGTTGCTTCAACTTTTTAAAAATCTAGCCTTTTTGGTGCCAGGAGAAGAAAAGGCTATACTCCACGGTCAGGAAAAATCCTGCCCAGGAACCAAAATGTTTTTTGAAGCCAAATTTTTTTTTTTGAAACCAAATGCAAAAACGGACACCAGGATGAGTTTCAGGATGAAATTCCATGTCTAAAAATGGTGTTGCTTCAACTTTTTAAAAATCAAGCCTTTTTGGTGCCAGGAGAAGAAAAGGCTATACTCCACGGTCAGGAAAAATCCTGCCCAGGAACCAAAATGTTTTTTGAAGCCAAATTTTTTTTTTGAAACCAAATGCAAAAATGGACACCAGGATGAGTTTCAGGATGAAATTCCATGTCTAAAAATGGTGTTGCTTCAACTTTTTAAAAATCAAGCCTTTTTGGTGCCAGGAGAAGAAAAGGCTTTACTCCACGGTCAGGAAAAATCCTGCCCAGGAACCAAAATGTTTTTTGAAGCCAAATTTTTTTTTTGAAACCAAATGCAAAAACGAACACCAGGATGAGTTTCAGGATGAAATTCCATGTCTAAAAATGGTGTTGCTTCAACTTTTTAAAAATCAAGCCTTTTTGGTGCCAGGAGAAGAAAAGGCTATACTCCACGGTCAGGAAAAATCCTGCCCAGGAACCAAAATGTTTTTTGAAGCCAAATTTTTTTTTTGAAACCAAATGCAAAAACGGACACCAGGATGAGTTTCAGGATGAAATTCCATGTCTAAAAATGGTGTTGCTTCAACTTTTTAAAAATCAAGCCTTTTTGGTGCCAGGAGAAGAAAAGGCTTTACTCCACGGTCAGGAAAAATCCTGCCCGGGAACCAAAATGTTTTTTGGAGCCAATTTTTTTTTTTGAAACCAAATGCAAAAACGGACACCAGGATGAGTTTCAGGATGAAATTCCATGTCTAAAAATGGTGTTGCTTAAACTTTTTACAAATCAAGCCTTTTTGGTGCCAGGAGAAGAAAAGGCTTTACTCCACAGTCAGGAAAAATCCTGCCCAGGAACCAAAATGTTTTTTGAAGCCAAATTTTTTTTTTGAAACCAAATGCAAAAACGGACACCAGGATGAGTTTCAGGATGAAATTCCATGTCTAAAAATGGTGTTGCTTCAACTTTTTAAAAATCTAGCCTTTTTGGTGCCAGGAGAAGAAAAGGCTATACTCCACGGTCAGGAAAAATCCTGCCCAGGAACCAAAATGTTTTTTGAAGCCAAATTTTTTTTTTTGAAACCAAATGCAAAAACGGACACCAGGATGAGTTTCAGGATGAAATTCCATGTCTAAAAATGGTGTTGCTTCAACTTTTTAAAAATCAAGCCTTTTTGGTGCCAGGAGAAGAAAAGGCTTTACTCCACGGTCAGGAAAAATCCTGCCCAGGAACCAAAATGTTTTTTGAAGCCAAATTTTTTTTTTTGAAACCAAATGCAAAAACGGACACCAGGATGAGTTTCAGGATGAAATTCCATGTCTAAAAATGGTGTTGCTTCAACTTTTTAAAAATCTAGCCTTTTTGGTGCCAGGAGAAGAAAAGGCTATACTCCACGGTCAGGAAAAATCCTGCCCAGGAACCAAAATGTTTTTTGAAGCCAAATTTTTTTTTTTGAAACCAAATGCAAAAACGGACACCAGGATGAGTTTCAGGATGAAATTCCATGTCTAAAAATGGTGTTGCTTCAACTTTTTAAAAATCAAGCCTTTTTGGTGCCAGGAGAAGAAAAGGCTTTACTCCACGGTCAGGAAAAATCCTGCCCGGGAACCAAAATGTTTTTTGGAGCCAATTTTTTTTTTTGAAACCAAATGCAAAAACGGACCCCAGGATGAGTTTCAGGATGAAATTCCATGTCTAAAAATGGTGTTGCTTAAACTTTTTACAAATCAAGCCTTTTTGGTGCCAGGAGAATAAAAGGCTTTACTCCACGGTCAGGAAAAATCCTGCCCAGGAACCAAAATGTTTTTTGAAGCCAAATTTTTTTTTTGAAACCAAATGCAAAAACGGACACCAGGATGAGTTTCAGGATGAAATTCCATGTCTAAAAATGGTGTTGCTTCAACTTTTTAAAAATCAAGCCTTTTTGGTGCCAGGAGAAGAAAAGGCTTTACTCCACGGTCAGGAAAAATCCTGCCCAGGAACCAAAATGTTTTTTGAAGCCAAATTTTTTTTTTGAAAACAAATGCAAAAACGGACACCAGGATGAGTTTCAGGATGAAATTCCATGTCTAAAAATGGTGTTGCTTCAACTTTTTAAAAATCAAGCCTTTTTGGTGCCAGGAGAAGAAAAGGCTTTACTCCACGGTCAGGAAAAATCCTGCCCAGGAACCAAAATGTTTTTTGAAGCCAAATTTTTTTTTTGAAACCAAATGCAAAAACGGACACCAGGATGAGTTTCAGGATGAAATTCCATGTCTAAAAATGGTGTTGCTTCAACTTTTTAAAAATCAAGCCTTTTTGGTGCCAGGAGAAGAAAAGGCTTTACTCCACGGTCAGGAAAAATCCTGCCCAGGAACCAAAATGTTTTTTGAAGCCAAATTTTTTTTTTGAAACCAAATGCAAAAACGAACACCAGGATGAGTTTCAGGATGAAATTCCATGTCTAAAAATGGTGTTGCTTCAACTTTTTAAAAATCAAGCCTTTTTGGTGCCAGGAGAAGAAAAGGCTATACTCCACGGTCAGGAAAAATCCTGCCCAGGAACCAAAATGTTTTTTGAAGCCAAATTTTTTTTTTGAAACCAAATGCAAAAACGGACACCAGGATGAGTTTCAGGATGAAATTCCATGTCTAAAAATGGTGTTGCTTCAACTTTTTAAAAATCAAGCCTTTTTGGTGCCAGGAGAAGAAAAGGCTTTACTCCACGGTCAGGAAAAATCCTGCCCGGGAACCAAAATGTTTTTTGGAGCCAATTTTTTTTTTTGAAACCAAATGCAAAAACGGACACCAGGATGAGTTTCAGGATGAAATTCCATGTCTAAAAATGGTGTTGCTTAAACTTTTTACAAATCAAGCCTTTTTGGTGCCAGGAGAAGAAAAGGCTTTACTCCACAGTCAGGAAAAATCCTGCCCAGGAACCAAAATGTTTTTTGAAGCCAAATTTTTTTTTTGAAACCAAATGCAAAAACGGACACCAGGATGAGTTTCAGGATGAAATTCCATGTCTAAAAATGGTGTTGCTTCAACTTTTTAAAAATCTAGCCTTTTTGGTGCCAGGAGAAGAAAAGGCTATACTCCACGGTCAGGAAAAATCCTGCCCAGGAACCAAAATGTTTTTTGAAGCCAAATTTTTTTTTTTGAAACCAAATGCAAAAACGGACACCAGGATGAGTTTCAGGATGAAATTCCATGTCTAAAAATGGTGTTGCTTCAACTTTTTAAAAATCAAGCCTTTTTGGTGCCAGGAGAAGAAAAGGCTTTACTCCACGGTCAGGAAAAATCCTGCCCAGGAACCAAAATGTTTTTTGAAGCCAAATTTTTTTTTTTGAAACCAAATGCAAAAACGGACACCAGGATGAGTTTCAGGATGAAATTCCATGTCTAAAAATGGTGTTGCTTCAACTTTTTAAAAATCTAGCCTTTTTGGTGCCAGGAGAAGAAAAGGCTATACTCCACGGTCAGGAAAAATCCTGCCCAGGAACCAAAATGTTTTTTGAAGCCAAATTTTTTTTTTTGAAACCAAATGCAAAAACGGACACCAGGATGAGTTTCAGGATGAAATTCCATGTCTAAAAATGGTGTTGCTTCAACTTTTTAAAAATCAAGCCTTTTTGGTGCCAGGAGAAGAAAAGGCTTTACTCCACGGTCAGGAAAAATCCTGCCCGGGAACCAAAATGTTTTTTGGAGCCAATTTTTTTTTTTGAAACCAAATGCAAAAACGGACCCCAGGATGAGTTTCAGGATGAAATTCCATGTCTAAAAATGGTGTTGCTTAAACTTTTTACAAATCAAGCCTTTTTGGTGCCAGGAGAATAAAAGGCTTTACTCCACGGTCAGGAAAAATCCTGCCCAGGAACCAAAATGTTTTTTGAAGCCAAATTTTTTTTTTGAAACCAAATGCAAAAACGGACACCAGGATGAGTTTCAGGATGAAATTCCATGTCTAAAAATGGTGTTGCTTCAACTTTTTAAAAATCAAGCCTTTTTGGTGCCAGGAGAAGAAAAGGCTATACTCCACGGTCAGGAAAAATCCTGCCCAGGAACCAAAATGTTTTTTGAAGCCAAATTTTTTTTTTTGAAACCAAATGCAAAAACGGACACCAGGATGAGTTTCAGGATGAAATTCCATGTCTAAAAATGGTGTTGCTTCAACTTTTTAAAAATCAAGCCTTTTTGGTGCCAGGAGAAGAAAAGGCTTTACTCCACGGTCAGGAAAAATCCTGCCCAGGAACCAAAATGTTTTTTGAAGCCAAATTTTTTTTTTGAAACCAGATGCAAAAACGGACACCAGGATGAGTTTCAGGATGAAATTCCATGTCTAAAAATGGTGTTGCTTCAACTTTTTAAAAATCAAGCCTTTTTGGTGCCAGGAGAAGAAAAGGGTATACTCCACGGTCAGGAAAAATCCTGCCCAGGAACCAAAATGTTTTTTGAAGCCAAATTTTTTTTTTGAAACCAAATGCAAAAATGGACACCAGGATTAGTTTCAGGATGAAATTCCATGTCTAAAAATGGTGTTGCTTCAACTTTTTAAAAATCAAGCCTTTTTGGTGCCAGGAGAAGAAAAGGCTTTACTTCACGGTCAGGAAAAATCCTGCCCAGGAACCCAAATGTTTTTTGAAGCCAAATTTTTTTTTTGAAACCAAATGCAAAAATGGACACCAGGATGAGTTTCAGGATGAAATTCCATGTCTAAAAATGGTGTTGCTTCAACTTTTTAAAAATCAAGCCTTTTTGGTGCCAGGAGAAGAAAAGGCTTTACTCCACGGTCAGGAAAAATCCTGCCCAGGAACCAAAATGTTTTTTGAAGCCAAATTTTTTTTTTGAAAACAAATGCAAAAACGGACACCAGGATGAGTTTCAGGATGAAATTCCATGTCTAAAAATGGTGTTGCTTCAACTTTTTAAAAATCAAGCCTTTTTGGTGCCAGGAGAAGAAAAGGCTTTACTCCACGGTCAGGAAAAATCCTGCCCAGGAACCAAAATGTTTTTTGAAGCCAAATTTTTTTTTTGAAACCAGATGCAAAAACGGACACCAGGATGAGTTTCAGGATGAAATTCCATGTCTAAAAATGGTGTTGCTTCAACTTTTTAAAAATCAAGCCTTTTTGGTGCCAGGAGAAGAAAAGGGTATACTCCACGGTCAGGAAAAATCCTGCCCAGGAACCAAAATGTTTTTTGAAGCCAAATTTTTTTTTTGAAACCAAATGCAAAAATGGACACCAGGATTAGTTTCAGGATGAAATTCCATGTCTAAAAATGGTGTTGCTTCAACTTTTTAAAAATCAAGCCTTTTTGGTGCCAGGAGAAGAAAAGGCTTTACTCCACGGTCAGGAAAAATCCTGCCCAGGAACCAAAATGTTTTTTGAAGCCAAATTTTTTTTTTGAAACCAAATGCAAAAACGGACACCAGGATGAGTTTCAGGATGAAATTCCATGTCTAAAAATGGTGTTGCTTCAACTTTTTAAAAATCAAGCCTTTTTGGTGCCAGGAGAAGAAAAGGCTTTACTCCACGGTCAGGAAAAATCCTGCCCAGGAACCAAAATGTTTTTTGAAGCCAAATTTTTTTTTTGAAACCAAATGCAAAAACGAACACCAGGATGAGTTTCAGGATGAAATTCCATGTCTAAAAATGGTGTTGCTTCAACTTTTTAAAAATCAAGCCTTTTTGGTGCCAGGAGAAGAAAAGGCTATACTCCACGGTCAGGAAAAATCCTGCCCAGGAACCAAAATGTTTTTTGAAGCCAAATTTTTTTTTTGAAACCAAATGCAAAAACGGACACCAGGATGAGTTTCAGGATGAAATTCCATGTCTAAAAATGGTGTTGCTTCAACTTTTTAAAAATCAAGCCTTTTTGGTGCCAGGAGAAGAAAAGGCTTTACTCCACGGTCAGGAAAAATCCTGCCCGGGAACCAAAATGTTTTTTGGAGCCAATTTTTTTTTTTGAAACCAAATGCAAAAACGGACACCAGGATGAGTTTCAGGATGAAATTCCATGTCTAAAAATGGTGTTGCTTAAACTTTTTACAAATCAAGCCTTTTTGGTGCCAGGAGAAGAAAAGGCTTTACTCCACAGTCAGGAAAAATCCTGCCCAGGAACCAAAATGTTTTTTGAAGCCAAATTTTTTTTTTGAAACCAAATGCAAAAACGGACACCAGGATGAGTTTCAGGATGAAATTCCATGTCTAAAAATGGTGTTGCTTCAACTTTTTAAAAATCTAGCCTTTTTGGTGCCAGGAGAAGAAAAGGCTATACTCCACGGTCAGGAAAAATCCTGCCCAGGAACCAAAATGTTTTTTGAAGCCAAATTTTTTTTTTTGAAACCAAATGCAAAAACGGACACCAGGATGAGTTTCAGGATGAAATTCCATGTCTAAAAATGGTGTTGCTTCAACTTTTTAAAAATCAAGCCTTTTTGGTGCCAGGAGAAGAAAAGGCTTTACTCCACGGTCAGGAAAAATCCTGCCCAGGAACCAAAATGTTTTTTGAAGCCAAATTTTTTTTTTTGAAACCAAATGCAAAAACGGACACCAGGATGAGTTTCAGGATGAAATTCCATGTCTAAAAATGGTGTTGCTTCAACTTTTTAAAAATCTAGCCTTTTTGGTGCCAGGAGAAGAAAAGGCTTTACTCCACGGTCAGGAAAAATCCTGCCCAGGAACCAAAATGTTTTTTGAAGCCAAATTTTTTTTTTGAAACCAAATGCAAAAACGGACACCAGGATGAGTTTCAGGATGAAATTCCATGTCTAAAAATGGTGTTGCTTCAACTTTTTAAAAATCAAGCCTTTTTGGTGCCAGGAGAAGAAAAGGCTATACTCCACGGTCAGGAAAAATCCTGCCCAGGAACCAAAATGTTTTTTGAAGCCAAATTTTTTTTTTTGAAACCAAATGCAAAAACGGACACCAGGATGAATTTCAGGATGAAATTCCATGTCTAAAAATGGTGTTGCTTCAACTTTTTAAAAATCAAGCCTTTTTGGTGCCAGGAGAAGAAAAGGCTTTACTCCACGGTCAGGAAAAATCCTGCCCGGGAACCAAAATGTTTTTTGGAGCCAATTTTTTTTTTTGAAACCAAATGCAAAAACGGACCCCAGGATGAGTTTCAGGATGAAATTCCATGTCTAAAAATGGTGTTGCTTAAACTTTTTACAAATCAAGCCTTTTTGGTGCCAGGAGAATAAAAGGCTTTACTCCACGGTCAGGAAAAATCCTGCCCAGGAACCAAAATGTTTTTTGAAGCCAAATTTTTTTTTTGAAACCAAATGCAAAAACGGACACCAGGATGAGTTTCAGGATGAAATTCCATGTCTAAAAATGGTGTTGCTTCAACTTTTTAAAAATCAAGCCTTTTTGGTGCCAGGAGAAGAAAAGGCTATACTCCACGGTCAGGAAAAATCCTGCCCAGGAACCAAAATGTTTTTTGAAGCCAAATTTTTTTTTTTGAAACCAAATGCAAAAACGGACACCAGGATGAGTTTCAGGATGAAATTCCATGTCTAAAAATGGTGTTGCTTCAACTTTTTAAAAATCAAGCCTTTTTGGTGCCAGGAGAAGAAAAGGCTTTACTCCACGGTCAGGAAAAATCCTGCCCAGGAACCAAAATGTTTTTTGAAGCCAAATTTTTTTTTTGAAACCAGATGCAAAAACGGACACCAGGATGAGTTTCAGGATGAAATTCCATGTCTAAAAATGGTGTTGCTTCAACTTTTTAAAAATCAAGCCTTTTTGGTGCCAGGAGAAGAAAAGGGTATACTCCACGGTCAGGAAAAATCCTGCCCAGGAACCAAAATGTTTTTTGAAGCCAATTTTTTTTTTTGAAACCAAATGCAAAAATGGACACCAGGATTAGTTTCAGGATGAAATTCCATGTCTAAAAATGGTGTTGCTTCAACTTTTTAAAAATCAAGCCTTTTTGGTGCCAGGAGAAGAAAAGGCTTTACTTCACGGTCAGGAAAAATCCTGCCCAGGAACCCAAATGTTTTTTGAAGCCAAATTTTTTTTTTGAAACCAAATGCAAAAATGGACACCAGGATGAGTTTCAGGATGAAATTCCATGTCTAAAAATGGTGTTGCTTCAACTTTTTAAAAATCAAGCCTTTTTGGTGCCAGGAGAAGAAAAGGCTTTACTCCACGGTCAGGAAAAATCCTGCCCAGGAACCAAAATGTTTTTTGAAGCCAAATTTTTTTTTTGAAAACAAATGCAAAAACGGACACCAGGATGAGTTTCAGGATGAAATTCCATGTCTAAAAATGGTGTTGCTTCAACTTTTTAAAAATCAAGCCTTTTTGGTGCCAGGAGAAGAAAAGGCTTTACTCCACGGTCAGGAAAAATCCTGCCCAGGAACCAAAATGTTTTTTGAAGCCAAATTTTTTTTTTGAAACCAAATGCAAAAACGGACACCAGGATGAGTTTCAGGATGAAATTCCATGTCTAAAAATGGTGTTGCTTCAACTTTTTAAAAATCAAGCCTTTTTGGTGCCAGGAGAAGAAAAGGCTATACTCCACGGTCAGGAAAAATCCTGCCCAGGAACCAAAATGTTTTTTGAAGCCAAATTTTTTTTTTTGAAACCAAATGCAAAAACGGACACCAGGATGAGTTTCAGGATGAAATTCCATGTCTAAAAATGGTGTTGCTTCAACTTTTTAAAGATCAAGCCTTTTTGGTGCCAGGAGAAGAAAAGGCTTTACTCCACGGTCAGGAAAAATCCTGCCCAGGAACCAAAATGTTTTTTGAAGCCAAATTTTTTTTTTGAAACCAGATGCAAAAACGGACACCAGGATGAGTTTCAGGATGAAATTCCATGTCTAAAAATGGTGTTGCTTCAACTTTTTAAAAATCTAGCCTTTTTGGTGCCAGGAGAAGAAAAGGCTATACTCCACGGTCAGGAAAAATCCTGCCCAGGAACCAAAATGTTTTTTGAAGCCAAATTTTTTTTTTTGAAACCAAATGCAAAAACGGACACCAGGATGAGTTTCAGGATGAAATTCCATGTCTAAAAATGGTGTTGCTTCAACTTTTTAAAAATCAAGCCTTTTTGGTGCCAGGAGAAGAAAAGGCTTTACTCCACGGTCAGGAAAAATCCTGCCCAGGAACCAAAATGTTTTTTGAAGCCAAATTTTTTTTTTGAAACCAAATGCAAAAACGGACACCAGGATGAGTTTCAGGATGAAATTCCATGTCTAAAAATGGTGTTGCTTCAACTTTTTAAAAATCAAGCCTTTTTGGTGCCAGGAGAAGAAAAGGCTATACTCCACGGTCAGGAAAAATCCTGCCCAGGAACCAAAATGTTTTTTGAAGCCAAATTTTTTTTTTTGAAACCAAATGCAAAAACGGACACCAGGATGAGTTTCAGGATGAAATTCCATGTCTAAAAATGGTGTTGCTTCAACTTTTTAAAAATCAAGCCTTTTTGGTGCCAGGAGAAGAAAAGGCTTTACTCCACGGTCAGGAAAAATCCTGCCCGGGAACCAAAATGTTTTTTGGAGCCAATTTTTTTTTTTGAAACCAAATGCAAAAACGGACCCCAGGATGAGTTTCAGGATGAAATTCCATGTCTAAAAATGGTGTTGCTTAAACTTTTTACAAATCAAGCCTTTTTGGTGCCAGGAGAATAAAAGGCTTTACTCCACGGTCAGGAAAAATCCTGCCCAGGAACCAAAATGTTTTTTGAAGCCAAATTTTTTTTTTGAAACCAAATGCAAAAACGGACACCAGGATGAGTTTCAGGATGAAATTCCATGTCTAAAAATGGTGTTGCTTCAACTTTTTAAAAATCAAGCCTTTTTGGTGCCAGGAGAAGAAAAGGCTATACTCCACGGTCAGGAAAAATCCTGCCCAGGAACCAAAATGTTTTTTGAAGCCAAATTTTTTTTTTTGAAACCAAATGCAAAAACGGACACCAGGATGAGTTTCAGGATGAAATTCCATGTCTAAAAATGGTGTTGCTTCAACTTTTTAAAAATCAAGCCTTTTTGGTGCCAGGAGAAGAAAAGGCTTTACTCCACGGTCAGGAAAAATCCTGCCCAGGAACCAAAATGTTTTTTGAAGCCAAATTTTTTTTTTGAAACCAGATGCAAAAACGGACACCAGGATGAGTTTCAGGATGAAATTCCATGTCTAAAAATGGTGTTGCTTCAACTTTTTAAAAATCAAGCCTTTTTGGTGCCAGGAGAAGAAAAGGGTATACTCCACGGTCAGGAAAAATCCTGCCCAGGAACCAAAATGTTTTTTGAAGCCAAATTTTTTTTTTGAAACCAAATGCAAAAATGGACACCAGGATTAGTTTCAGGATGAAATTCCATGTCTAAAAATGGTGTTGCTTCAACTTTTTAAAAATCAAGCCTTTTTGGTGCCAGGAGAAGAAAAGGCTTTACTTCACGGTCAGGAAAAATCCTGCCCAGGAACCCAAATGTTTTTTGAAGCCAAATTTTTTTTTTGAAACCAAATGCAAAAATGGACACCAGGATGAGTTTCAGGATGAAATTCCATGTCTAAAAATGGTGTTGCTTCAACTTTTTAAAAATCAAGCCTTTTTGGTGCCAGGAGAAGAAAAGGCTTTACTCCACGGTCAGGAAAAATCCTGCCCAGGAACCAAAATGTTTTTTGAAGCCAAATTTTTTTTTTGAAAACAAATGCAAAAACGGACACCAGGATGAGTTTCAGGATGAAATTCCATGTCTAAAAATGGTGTTGCTTCAACTTTTTAAAAATCAAGCCTTTTTGGTGCCAGGAGAAGAAAAGGCTTTACTCCACGGTCAGGAAAAATCCTGCCCAGGAACCAAAATGTTTTTTGAAGCCAAATTTTTTTTTTGAAACCAAATGCAAAAACGGACACCAGGATGAGTTTCAGGATGAAATTCCATGTCTAAAAATGGTGTTGCTTCAACTTTTTAAAAATCAAGCCTTTTTGGTGCCAGGAGAAGAAAAGGCTATACTCCACGGTCAGGAAAAATCCTGCCCAGGAACCAAAATGTTTTTTGAAGCCAAATTTTTTTTTTTGAAACCAAATGCAAAAACGGACACCAGGATGAGTTTCAGGATGAAATTCCATGTCTAAAAATGGTGTTGCTTCAACTTTTTAAAGATCAAGCCTTTTTGGTGCCAGGAGAAGAAAAGGCTTTACTCCACGGTCAGGAAAAATCCTGCCCAGGAACCAAAATGTTTTTTGAAGCCAAATTTTTTTTTTGAAACCAGATGCAAAAACGGACACCAGGATGAGTTTCAGGATGAAATTCCATGTCTAAAAATGGTGTTGCTTCAACTTTTTAAAAATCAAGCCTTTTTGGTGCCAGGAGAAGAAAAGGGTATACTCCACGGTCAGGAAAAATCCTGCCCAGGAACCAAAATGTTTTTTGAAGCCAAATTTTTTTTTTGAAACCAAATGCAAAAATGGACACCAGGATTAGTTTCAGGATGAAATTCCATGTCTAAAAATGGTGTTGCTTCAACTTTTTAAAAATCAAGCCTTTTTGGTGCCAGGAGAAGAAAAGGCTTTACTTCACGGTCAGGAAAAATCCTGCCCAGGAACCAAAATGTTTTTTGAAGCCAAATTTTTTTTTTGAAACCAAATGCAAAAATGGACACCAGGATGAGTTTCAGGATGAAATTCCATGTCTAAAAATGGTGTTGCTTCAACTTTTTAAAAATCAAGCCTTTTTGGTGCCATGAGAAGAAAAGGGTATACTCCACGGTCAGGAAAAATCCTGCCCAGGAACCAAAATGTTTTTTGAAGCCAAATTTTTTTTTTGAAACCAAATGCAAAAATGGACACCAGAATGAGTTTCAGGATGAAATTCCATGTCTAAAAATGGTGTTGCTTCAACTTTTTAAAAATCAAGCCTTTTTGGTGCCAGGAGAAGAAAAGGCTTTACTCCACGGTCAGGAAAAATCCTGCCCAGGAACCAAAATGTTTTTTGAAGCCAATTTTTCTTTTTGAAAACAAATGCAAAAACGGACACCAGGATGAGTTTCAGGATGAAATTCCATGTCTAAAAATGGTGTTGCTTCAACTTTTTAAAAATCAAGCCTTTTTGGTGCCAGGAGAAGAAAAGGCTTTACTCCACGGTCAGGAAAAATCCTGCCCAGGAACCAAAATGTTTTTTGAAGCCAAATTTTTTTTTTGAAACCAAATGCAAAAACGAACACCAGGATGAGTTTCAGGATGAAATTCCATGTCTAAAAATGGTGTTGCTTCAACTTTTTAAAAATCAAGCCTTTTTGGTGCCAGGAGAAGAAAAGGCTATACTCCACGGTCAGGAAAAATCCTGCCCAGGAACCAAAATGTTTTTTGAAACCAAATTTTTTTTTTGAAACCAAATGCAAAAACGGACACCAGGATGAGTTTCAGGATGAAATTCCATGTCTAAAAATGGTGTTGCTTCAACTTTTTAAAAATCAAGCCTTTTTGGTGCCAGGAGAAGAAAAGGCTTTACTCCACGGTCAGGAAAAATCCTGCCCGGGAACCAAAATGTTTTTTGGAGCCAATTTTTTTTTTTTGAAACCAAATGCAAAAACGGACACCAGGATGAATTTCAGGATGAAATTCCATGTCTAAAAATGGTGTTGCTTAAACTTTTTACAAATCAAGCCTTTTTGGTGCCAGGAGAAGAAAAGGCTTTACTCCACGGTCAGGAAAAATCCTGCCCAGGAACCAAAATGTTTTTTGAAGCCAAATTTTTTTTTTGAAACCAAATGCAAAAACGGACACCAGGATGAGTTTCAGGATGAAATTCCATGTCTAAAAATGGTGTTGCTTCAACTTTTTAAAAATCTAGCCTTTTTGGTGCCAGGAGAAGAAAAGGCTATACTCCACGGTCAGGAAAAATCCTGCCCAGGAACCAAAATGTTTTTTGAAGCCAAATTTTTTTTTTTGAAACCAAATGCAAAAACGGACACCAGGATGGGTTTCAGGATGAAATTCCATGTCTAAAAATGGTGTTGCTTCAACTTTTTAAAAATCAAGCCTTTTTGGTGCCAGGAGAAGAAAAGGCTTTACTCCACGGTCAGGAAAAATCCTGCCCAGGAACCAAAATGTTTTTTGAAGCCAAATTTTTTTTTTGAAACCAGATGCAAAAACGGACACCAGGATGAGTTTCAGGATGAAATTCCATGTCTAAAAATGGTGTTGCTTCAACTTTTTAAAAATCAAGCCTTTTTGGTGCCAGGAGAAGAAAAGGGTATACTCCACGGTCAGGAAAAATCCTGCCCAGGAACCAAAATGTTTTTTGAAGCCAAATTTTTTTTTTGAAACCAAATGCAAAAATGGACACCAGGATTAGTTTCAGGATGAAATTCCATGTCTAAAAATGGTGTTGCTTCACCTTTTTAAAAATCAAGCCTTTTTGGTGCCAGGAGAAGAAAAGGCTTTACTTCACGGTCAGGAAAAATCCTGCCCAGGAACCCAAATGTTTTTTGAAGCCAAATTTTTTTTTTGAAACCAAATGCAAAAATGGACACCAGGATGAGTTTCAGGATGAAATTCCATGTCTAAAAATGGTGTTGCTTCAACTTTTTAAAAATCAAGCCTTTTTGGTGCCAGGAGAAGAAAAGGCTTTACTCCACGGTCAGGAAAAATCCTGCCCAGGAACCAAAATGTTTTTTGAAGCCAAATTTTTTTTTTGAAAACAAATGCAAAAACGGACACCAGGATGAGTTTCAGGATGAAATTCCATGTCTAAAAATGGTGTTGCTTCAACTTTTTAAAAATCAAGCCTTTTTGGTGCCAGGAGAAGAAAAGGCTTTACTCCACGGTCAGGAAAAATCCTGCCCAGGAACCAAAATGTTTTTTGAAGCCAAATTTTTTTTTTGAAACCAAATGCAAAAACAGACACCAGGATGAGTTTCAGGATGAAATTCCATGTCTAAAAATGGTGTTGCTTCAACTTTTTAAAAATCAAGCCTTTTTGGTGCCAGGAGAAGAAAAGGCTATACTCCACGGTCAGGAAAAATCCTGCCCAGGAACCAAAATGTTTTTTGAAGCCAAATTTTTTTTTTTGAAACCAAATGCAAAAACGGACACCAGGATGAGTTTCAGGATGAAATTCCATGTCTAAAAATGGTGTTGCTTCAACTTTTTAAAGATCAAGCCTTTTTGGTGCCAGGAGAAGAAAAGGCTTTACTCCACGGTCAGGAAAAATCCTGCCCAGGAACCAAAATGTTTTTTGAAGCCAAATTTTTTTTTTGAAACCAGATGCAAAAACGGACACCAGGATGAGTTTCAGGATGAAATTCCATGTCTAAAAATGGTGTTGCTTCAACTTTTTAAAAATCAAGCCTTTTTGGTGCCAGGAGAAGAAAAGGCTATACTCCACGGTCAGGAAAAATCCTGCCCAGGAACCAAAATGTTTTTTGAAGCCAAATTTTTTTTTTGAAACCAAATGCAAAAATGGACACCAGGATGAGTTTCAGGATGAAATTCCATGTCTAAAAATGGTGTTGCTTCAACTTTTTAAAAATCAAGCCTTTTTGGTGCCAGGAGAAGAAAAGGCTTTACTCCACGGTCAGGAAAAATCCTGCCCAGGAACCAAAATGTTTTTTGAAGCCAAATTTTTTTTTTGAAAACAAATGCAAAAACGGACACCAGGATGAGTTTCAGGATGAAATTCCATGTCTAAAAATGGTGTTGCTTCAACTTTTTAAAAATCAAGCCTTTTTGGTGCCAGGAGAAGAAAAGGCTATACTCCACGGTCAGGAAAAATCCTGCCCAGGAACCAAAATGTTTTTTGAAGCCAAATTTTTTTTTTGAAACCAAATGCAAAAACGGACACCAGGATGAGTTTCAGGATGAAATTCCATGTCTAAAAATGGTGTTGCTTCAACTTTTTAAAAATCAAGCCTTTTTGGTGCCAGGAGAAGAAAAGGCTTTACTCCACGGTCAGGAAAAATCCTGCCCGGGAACCAAAATGTTTTTTGGAGCCAATTTTTTTTTTTGAAACCAAATGCAAAAACGGACACCAGGATGAGTTTCAGGATGAAATTCCATGTCTAAAAATGGTGTTGCTTCAACTTTTTAAAAATCAAGCCTTTTTGGTGCCAGGAGAAGAAAAGGCTTTACTCCACGGTCAGGAAAAATCCTGCCCAGGAACCAAAATGTTTTTTGAAGCCAAATTTTTTTTTTGACACCAAAAGCAAAAACGGACACCAGGATGAGTTTCAGGATGAAATTCCATGTCTAAAAATGGTGTTGCTTCAACTTTTTAAAAATCAAGCCTTTTTGGTGCCAGGAGAAGAAAAGGCTATACTCCACGGTCAGGAAAAATCCTGCCCAGGAACCAAAATGTTTTTTGAAGCCAAATTTTTTTTTTGAAACCAAATGCAAAAACGGACACCAGGATGAGTTTCAGGATGAAATTCCATGTCTAAAAATGGTGTTGCTTCAACTTTTTAAAAATCAAGCCTTTTTGGTGCCAGGAGAAGAAAAGGCTATACTCCACGGTCAGGAAAAATCCTGCCCAGGAACCAAAATGTTTTTTGAAGCCAAATTTTTTTTTTGAAACCAGATGCAAAAACGGACACCAGGATGAGTTTCAGGATGAAATTCCATGTCTAAAAATGGTGTTGCTTCAACTTTTTAAAAATCAAGCCTTTTTGGTGCCAGGAGAAGAAAAGAGTATACTCCACGGTCAGGAAAAATCCTGCCCAGGAACCAAAATGTTTTTTGAAGCCAAATTTTTTTTTTGAAACCAAAAGCAAAAACGGACACCAGGATGAGTTTCAGGATGAAATTCCATGTCTAAAAATGGTGTTCCTTCAACTTTTTAAAAATCAAGCCTTTTTGGTGCCAGGAGAAGAAAAGGCTATACTCCACGGTCAGGAAAAATCCTGCCCAGGAACCAAAATGTTTTTTGAAGCCAAATTTTTTTTTTGAAACCAGATGCAAAAACGGACACCAGGATGAGTTTCAGGATGAAATTCCATGTCTAAAAATGGTGTTGCTTCAACTTTTTAAAAATCAAGCCTTTTTGGTGCCAGGAGAAGAAAAGAGTATACTCCACGGTCAGGAAAAATCCTGCCCAGGAACCAAAATGTTTTTTGAAGCCAAATTTTTTTTTTGAAACCAAATGCAAAAACGGACACCAAGATTAGTTTCAGGATGAAATTCCATGTCTAAAAATGGTGTTGCTTCAACTTTTTAAAAATCAAGCCTTTTTGGTGCCAGGAGAAGAAAAGGCTATACTCCACGGTCAGGAAAAATCCTGCCCAGGAACCAAAATGTTTTTTGAAGCCAAATTTTTTTTTTGAAACCAAATGCAAAAACGGACACCAGGATGAGTTTCAGGATGAAATTCCATGTCTAAAAATGGTGTTGCTTCAACTTTTTAAAAATCAAGCCTTTTTGGTGCCAGGAGAAGAAAAGGCTATACTCCACGGTCAGGAAAAATCCTGCCCAGGAACCAAAATGTTTTTTGAAGCCAAATTTTTTTTTTGAAACCAAATGCAAAAACGGACACCAGGATGAGTTTCAGGATGAAATTCCATGTCTAAAAATGGTGTTGCTTCAACTTTTTAAAAATCAAGCCTTTTTGGTGCCAGGAGAAGAAAAGGCTTTACTCCACGGTCAGGAAAAATCCTGCCCAGGAACCAAAATGTTTTTTGAAGCCAAATTTTTTTTTTGAAACCAGATGCAAAAACGGACACCAGGATGAGTTTCAGGATGAAATTCCATGTCTAAAAATGGTGTTGCTTCAACTTTTTAAAAATCAAGCCTTTTTGGTGCCAGGAGAAGAAAAGGGTATACTCCACGGTCAGGAAAAATCCTGCCCAGGAACCAAAATGTTTTTTGAAGCCAAATTTTTTTTTTGAAACCAAATGCAAAAACGGAAACCAGGATTAGTTTCAGGATGAAATTCCATGTCTAAAAATGGTGTTGCTTCAACTTTTTAAAAATCAAGCCTTTTTGGTGCCAGGAGAAGAAAAGGCTTTACTTCACGGTCAGGAAAAATCCTGCCCAGGAACCCAAATGTTTTTTGAAGCCAAATTTTTTTTTTGAAACCAAATGCAAAAATGGACACCAGGATGAGTTTCAGGATGAAATTCCATGTCTAAAAATGGTGTTGCTTCAACTTTTTAAAAATCAAGCCTTTTTGGTGCCAGGAGAAGAAAAGGCTTTACTCCACGGTCAGGAAAAATCCTGCCCAGGAACCAAAATGTTTTTTGAAGCCAAATTTTTTTTTTGAAAACAAATGCAAAAACGGACACCAGGATGAGTTTCAGGATGAAATTCCATGTCTAAAAATGGTGTTGCTTCAACTTTTTAAAAATCAAGCCTTTTTGGTGCCAGGAGAAGAAAAGGCTTTACTTCACGGTCAGGAAAAATCCTGCCCAGGAACCCAAATGTTTTTTGAAGCCAAATTTTTTTTTTGAAACCAAATGCAAAAATGGACACCAGGATGAGTTTCAGGATGAAATTCCATGTCTAAAAATGGTGTTGCTTCAACTTTTTAAAAATCAAGCCTTTTTGGTGCCAGGAGAAGAAAAGGCTTTACTCCACGGTCAGGAAAAATCCTGCCCAGGAACCAAAATGTTTTTTGAAGCCAATTTTTTTTTTGAAAACAAATGCAAAAACGGACACCAGGATGAGTTTCAGGATGAAATTCCATGTCTAAAAATGGTGTTGCTTCAACTTTTTAAAAATCAAGCCTTTTTGGTGCCAGGAGAAGAAAAGGCTATACTCCACGGTCAGGAAAAATCCTGCCCAGGAACCAAAATGTTTTTTGAAGCCAAATTTTTTTTTTGAAACCAAATGCAAAAACGGACACCAGGATGAGTTTCAGGATGAAATTCCATGTCTAAAAATGGTGTTGCTTCAACTTTTTAAAAATCAAGCCTTTTTGGTGCCAGGAGAAGAAAAGGCTATACTCCACGGTCAGGAAAAATCCTGCCCAGGAACCAAAATGTTTTTTGAAGCCAAATTTTTTTTTTGAAACCAAATGCAAAAACGGACACCAGGATGAGTTTCAGGATGAAATTCCATGTCTAAAAATGGTGTTGCTTCAACTTTTTAAAAATCAAGCCTTTTTGGTGCCAGGAGAAGAAAAGGCTTTACTCCACGGTCAGGAAAAATCCTGCCCAGGAACCAAAATGTTTTTTGAAGCCAAATTTTTTTTTTGAAACCAGATGCAAAAACGGACACCAGGATGAGTTTCAGGATGAAATTCCATGTCTAAAAATGGTGTTGCTTCAACTTTTTAAAAATCAAGCCTTTTTGGTGCCAGGAGAAGAAAAGGGTATACTCCACGGTCAGGAAAAATCCTGCCCAGGAACCAAAATGTTTTTTGAAGCCAAATTTTTTTTTTGAAACCAAATGCAAAAACGGACACCAGGATTAGTTTCAGGATGAAATTCCATGTCTAAAAATGGTGTTGCTTCAACTTTTTAAAAATCAAGCCTTTTTGGTGCCAGGAGAAGAAAAGGCTTTACTTCACGGTCAGGAAAAATCCTGCCCAGGAACACAAATGTTTTTTGAAGCCAAATTTTTTTTTTGAAAACAAATGCAAAAACGGACACCAGGATGAGTTTCAGGATGAAATTCCATGTCTAAAAATGGTGTTGCTTCAACTTTTTAAAAATCAAGCCTTTTTGGTGCCAGGAGAAGAAAAGGCTTTACTCCACGGTCAGGAAAAATCCTGCCCAGGAACCAAAATGTTTTTTGAAGCCAAATTTTTTTTTTGAAACCAAATGCAAAAACGAACACCAGGATGAGTTTCAGGATGAAATTCCATGTCTAAAAATGGTGTTGCTTCAACTTTTTAAAAATCAAGCCTTTTTGGTGCCAGGAGAAGAAAAGGCTATACTCCACGGTCAGGAAAAATCCTGCCCAGGAACCAAAATGTTTTTTGAAGCCAAATTTTTTTTTTGAAACCAAATGCAAAAACGGACACCAGGATGAGTTTCAGGATGAAATTCCATGTCTAAAAATGGTGTTGCTTCAACTTTTTAAAAATCAAGCCTTTTTGGTGCCAGGAGAAGAAAAGGCTTTACTCCACGGTCAGGAAAAATCCTGCCCGGGAACCAAAATGTTTTTTGGAGCCAATTTTTTTTTTTGAAACCAAATGCAAAAATGGACACCAGGATGAGTTTCAGGATGAAATTCCATGTCTAAAAATGGTGTTGCTTCAACTTTTTAAAAATCAAGCCTTTTTGGTGCCAGGAGAAGAAAAGGCTTTACTCCACGGTCAGGAAAAATCCTGCCCAGGAACCAAAATGTTTTTTGAAGCCAAATTTTTTTTTTGAAACCAAAAGCAAAAACGGACACCAGGATGAGTTTCAGGATGAAATTCCATGTCTAAAAATGGTGTTGCTTCAACTTTTTAAAAATCAAGCCTTTTTGGTGCCAGGAGAAGAAAAGGCTATACTCCACGGTCAGGAAAAATCCTGCCCAGGAACCAAAATGTTTTTTGAAGCCAAATTTTTTTTTTGAAACCAAATGCAAAAACGGACACCAGGATGAGTTTCAGGATGAAATTCCATGTCTAAAAATGGTGTTGCTTCAACTTTTTAAAAATCAAGCCTTTTTGGTGCCAGGAGAAGAAAAGGCTATACTCCACGGTCAGGAAAAATCCTGCCCAGGAACCAAAATGTTTTTTGAAGCCAAATTTTTTTTTTGAAACCAAATGCAAAAACGGACACCAGGATGAGTTTCAGGATGAAATTCCATGTCTAAAAATGGTGTTGCTTCAACTTTTTAAAAATCAAGCCTTTTTGGTGCCAGGAGAAGAAAAGGCTTTACTCCACGGTCAGGAAAAATCCTGCCCAGGAACCAAAATGTTTTTTGAAGCCAAATTTTTTTTTTGAAACCAAATGCAAAAACAGACACCAGGATGAGTTTCAGGATGAAATTCCATGTCTAAAAATGGTGTTGCTTCAACTTTTTAAAAATCAAGCCTTTTTGGTGCCAGGAGAAGAAAAGGCTATACTCCACGGTCAGGAAAAATCCTGCCCAGGAACCAAAATGTTTTTTGAAGCCAAATTTTTTTTTTTGAAACCAAATGCAAAAACGGACACCAGGATGAGTTTCAGGATGAAATTCCATGTCTAAAAATGGTGTTGCTTCAACTTTTTAAAGATCAAGCCTTTTTGGTGCCAGGAGAAGAAAAGGCTTTACTCCACGGTCAGGAAAAATCCTGCCCAGGAACCAAAATGTTTTTTGAAGCCAAATTTTTTTTTTGAAACCAGATGCAAAAACGGACACCAGGATGAGTTTCAGGATGAAATTCCATGTCTAAAAATGGTGTTGCTTCAACTTTTTAAAAATCAAGCCTTTTTGGTGCCAGGAGAAGAAAAGGCTATACTCCACGGTCAGGAAAAATCCTGCCCAGGAACCAAAATGTTTTTTGAAGCCAAATTTTTTTTTTGAAACCAAATGCAAAAATGGACACCAGGATGAGTTTCAGGATGAAATTCCATGTCTAAAAATGGTGTTGCTTCAACTTTTTAAAAATCAAGCCTTTTTGGTGCCAGGAGAAGAAAAGGCTTTACTTCACGGTCAGGAAAAATCCTGCCCAGGAACCCAAATGTTTTTTGAAGCCAAATTTTTTTTTTGAAACCAAATGCAAAAATGGACACCAGGATGAGTTTCAGGATGAAATTCCATGTCTAAAAATGGTGTTGCTTCAACTTTTTAAAAATCAAGCCTTTTTGGTGCCAGGAGAAGAAAAGGCTATACTCCACGGTCAGGAAAAATCCTGCCCAGGAACCAAAATGTTTTTTGAAGCCAAATTTTTTTTTTTGAAACCAAATGCAAAAACGGACACCAGGATGAGTTTCAGGATGAAATTCCATGTCTAAAAATGGTGTTGCTTCAACTTTTTAAAGATCAAGCCTTTTTGGTGCCAGGAGAAGAAAAGGCTTTACTCCACGGTCAGGAAAAATCCTGCCCAGGAACCAAAATGTTTTTTGAAGCCAAATTTTTTTTTTGAAACCAGATGCAAAAACGGACACCAGGATGAGTTTCAGGATGAAATTCCATGTCTAAAAATGGTGTTGCTTCAACTTTTTAAAAATCAAGCCTTTTTGGTGCCAGGAGAAGAAAAGGCTATACTCCACGGTCAGGAAAAATCCTGCCCAGGAACCAAAATGTTTTTTGAAGCCAAATTTTTTTTTTGAAACCAAATGCAAAAATGGACACCAGGATGAGTTTCAGGATGAAATTCCATGTCTAAAAATGGTGTTGCTTCAACTTTTTAAAAATCAAGCCTTTTTGGTGCCAGGAGAAGAAAAGGCTTTACTTCACGGTCAGGAAAAATCCTGCCCAGGAACCCAAATGTTTTTTGAAGCCAAATTTTTTTTTTGAAACCAAATGCAAAAATGGACACCAGGATGAGTTTCAGGATGAAATTCCATGTCTAAAAATGGTGTTGCTTCAACTTTTTAAAAATCAAGCCTTTTTGGTGCCAGGAGAAGAAAAGGCTTTACTCCACGGTCAGGAAAAATCCTGCCCAGGAACCAAAATGTTTTTTGAAGCCAAATTTTTTTTTTGAAAACAAATGCAAAAACGGACACCAGGATGAGTTTCAGGATGAAATTCCATGTCTAAAAATGGTGTTGCTTCAACTTTTTAAAAATCAAGCCTTTTTGGTGCCAGGAGAAGAAAAGGCTTTACTCCACGGTCAGGAAAAATCCTGCCCAGGAACCAAAATGTTTTTTGAAGCCAAATTTTTTTTTTGAAACCAAATGCAAAAACGAACACCAGGATGAGTTTCAGGATGAAATTCCATGTCTAAAAATGGTGTTGCTTCAACTTTTTAAAAATCAAGCCTTTTTGGTGCCAGGAGAAGAAAAGGCTATACTCCACGGTCAGGAAAAATCCTGCCCAGGAACCAAAATGTTTTTTGAAGCCAAATTTTTTTTTTGAAACCAAATGCAAAAACGGACACCAGGATGAGTTTCAGGATGAAATTCCATGTCTAAAAATGGTGTTGCTTCAACTTTTTAAAAATCAAGCCTTTTTGGTGCCAGGAGAAGAAAAGGCTTTACTCCACGGTCAGGAAAAATCCTGCCCGGGAACCAAAATGTTTTTTGGAGCCAATTTTTTTTTTTGAAACCAAATGCAAAAACGGACACCAGGATGAGTTTCAGGATGAAATTCCATGTCTAAAAATGGTGTTGCTTCAACTTTTTAAAAATCAAGCCTTTTTGGTGCCAGGAGAAGAAAAGGCTTTACTCCACGGTCAGGAAAAATCCTGCCCAGGAACCAAAATGTTTTTTGAAGCCAAATTTTTTTTTTGAAACCAAAAGCAAAAACGGACACCAGGATGAGTTTCAGGATGAAATTCCATGTCTAAAAATGGTGTTGCTTCAACTTTTTAAAAATCAAGCCTTTTTGGTGCCAGGAGAAGAAAAGGCTATACTCCACGGTCAGGAAAAATCCTGCCCAGGAACCAAAATGTTTTTTGAAGCCAAATTTTTTTTTTGAAACCAAATGCAAAAACGGACACCAGGATGAGTTTCAGGATGAAATTCCATGTCTAAAAATGGTGTTGCTTCAACTTTTTAAAAATCAAGCCTTTTTGGTGCCAGGAGAAGAAAAGGCTATACTCCACGGTCAGGAAAAATCCTGCCCAGGAACCAAAATGTTTTTTGAAGCCAAATTTTTTTTTTGAAACCAAATGCAAAAACGGACACCAGGATGAGTTTCAGGATGAAATTCCATGTCTAAAAATGGTGTTGCTTCAACTTTTTAAAAATCAAGCCTTTTTGGTGCCAGGAGAAGAAAAGGCTTTACTCCACGGTCAGGAAAAATCCTGCCCAGGAACCAAAATGTTTTTTGAAGCCAAATTTTTTTTTTGAAACCAGATGCAAAAACGGACACCAGGATGAGTTTCAGGATGAAATTCCATGTCTAAAAATGGTGTTGCTTCAACTTTTTAAAAATCAAGCCTTTTTGGTGCCAGGAGAAGAAAAGAGTATACTCCACGGTCAGGAAAAATCCTGCCCAGGAACCAAAATGTTTTTTGAAGCCAAATTTTTTTTTTTGAAACCAAAAGCAAAAACGGACACCAGGATGAGTTTCAGGATGAAATTCCATGTCTAAAAATGGTGTTGCTTCAACTTTTTAAAAATCAAGCCTTTTTGGTGCCAGGAGAAGAAAAGGCTATACTCCACGGTCAGGAAAAATCCTGCCCAGGAACCAAAATGTTTTTTGAAGCCAAATTTTTTTTTTGAAACCAAATGCAAAAACGGACACCAGGATGAGTTTCAGGATGAAATTCCATGTCTAAAAATGGTGTTGCTTCAACTTTTTAAAAATCAAGCCTTTTTGGTGCCAGGAGAAGAAAAGGCTATACTCCACGGTCAGGAAAAATCCTGCCCAGGAACCAAAATGTTTTTTGAAGCCAAATTTTTTTTTTGAAACCAAATGCAAAAACGGACACCAGGATGAGTTTCAGGATGAAATTCCATGTCTAAAAATGGTGTTGCTTCAACTTTTTAAAAATCAAGCCTTTTTGGTGCCAGGAGAAGAAAAGGCTTTACTCCACGGTCAGGAAAAATCCTGCCCAGGAACCAAAATGTTTTTTGAAGCCAAATTTTTTTTTTGAAACCAGATGCAAAAACGGACACCAGGATGAGTTTCAGGATGAAATTCCATGTCTAAAAATGGTGTTGCTTCAACTTTTTAAAAATCAAGCCTTTTTGGTGCCAGGAGAAGAAAAGGGTATACTCCACGGTCAGGAAAAATCCTGCCCAGGAACCAAAATGTTTTTTGAAGCCAAATTTTTTTTTTGAAACCAAATGCAAAAACGGACACCAGGATTAGTTTCAGGATGAAATTCCATGTCTAAAAATGGTGTTGCTTCAACTTTTTAAAAATCAAGCCTTTTTGGTGCCAGGAGAAGAAAAGGCTTTACTTCACGGTCAGGAAAAATCCTGCCCAGGAACCCAAATGTTTTTTGAAGCCAAATTTTTTTTTTGAAACCAAATGCAAAAATGGACACCAGGATGAGTTTCAGGATGAAATTCCATGTCTAAAAATGGTGTTGCTTCAACTTTTTAAAAATCAAGCCTTTTTGGTGCCAGGAGAAGAAAAGGCTTTACTCCACGGTCAGGAAAAATCCTGCCCAGGAACCAAAATGTTTTTTGAAGCCAAATTTTTTTTTTGAAAACAAATGCAAAAACGGACACCAGGATGAGTTTCAGGATGAAATTCCATGTCTAAAAATGGTGTTGCTTCAACTTTTTAAAAATCAAGCCTTTTTGGTGCCAGGAGAAGAAAAGGCTTTACTTCACGGTCAGGAAAAATCCTGCCCAGGAACCCAAATGTTTTTTGAAGCCAAATTTTTTTTTTGAAACCAAATGCAAAAATGGACACCAGGATGAGTTTCAGGATGAAATTCCATGTCTAAAAATGGTGTTGCTTCAACTTTTTAAAAATCAAGCCTTTTTGGTGCCAGGAGAAGAAAAGGCTTTACTCCACGGTCAGGAAAAATCCTGCCCAGGAACCAAAATGTTTTTTGAAGCCAATTTTTTTTTTGAAAACAAATGCAAAAACGGACACCAGGATGAGTTTCAGGATGAAATTCCATGTCTAAAAATGGTGTTGCTTCAACTTTTTAAAAATCAAGCCTTTTTGGTGCCAGGAGAAGAAAAGGCTATACTCCACGGTCAGGAAAAATCCTGCCCAGGAACCAAAATGTTTTTTGAAGCCAAATTTTTTTTTTGAAACCAAATGCAAAAACGGACACCAGGATGAGTTTCAGGATGAAATTCCATGTCTAAAAATGGTGTTGCTTCAACTTTTTAAAAATCAAGCCTTTTTGGTGCCAGGAGAAGAAAAGGCTATACTCCACGGTCAGGAAAAATCCTGCCCAGGAACCAAAATGTTTTTTGAAGCCAAATTTTTTTTTTGAAACCAGATGCAAAAACGGACACCAGGATGAGTTTCAGGATGAAATTCCATGTCTAAAAATGGTGTTGCTTCAACTTTTTAAAAATCAAGCCTTTTTGGTGCCAGGAGAAGAAAAGGGTATACTCCACGGTCAGGAAAAATCCTGCCCAGGAACCAAAATGTTTTTTGAAGCCAAATTTTTTTTTTGAAACCAAATGCAAAAACGGACACCAGGATTAGTTTCAGGATGAAATTCCATGTCTAAAAATGGTGTTGCTTCAACTTTTTAAAAATCAAGCCTTTTTGGTGCCAGGAGAAGAAAAGGCTTTACTTCACGGTCAGGAAAAATCCTGCCCAGGAACCCAAATGTTTTTTGAAGCCAAATTTTTTTTTTGAAAACAAATGCAAAAACGGACACCAGGATGAGTTTCAGGATGAAATTCCATGTCTAAAAATGGTGTTGCTTCAACTTTTTAAAAATCAAGCCTTTTTGGTGCCAGGAGAAGAAAAGGCTTTACTCCACGGTCAGGAAAAATCCTGCCCAGGAACCAAAATGTTTTTTGAAGCCAAATTTTTTTTTTGAAACCAAATGCAAAAACGAACACCAGGATGAGTTTCAGGATGAAATTCCATGTCTAAAAATGGTGTTGCTTCAACTTTTTAAAAATCAAGCCTTTTTGGTGCCAGGAGAAGAAAAGGCTATACTCCACGGTCAGGAAAAATCCTGCCCAGGAACCAAAATGTTTTTTGAAGCCAAATTTTTTTTTTGAAACCAAATGCAAAAACGGACACCAGGATGAGTTTCAGGATGAAATTCCATGTCTAAAAATGGTGTTGCTTCAACTTTTTAAAAATCAAGCCTTTTTGGTGCCAGGAGAAGAAAAGGCTTTACTCCACGGTCAGGAAAAATCCTGCCCGGGAACCAAAATGTTTTTTGGAGCCAATTTTTTTTTTTGAAACCAAATGCAAAAATGGACACCAGGATGAGTTTCAGGATGAAATTCCATGTCTAAAAATGGTGTTGCTTCAACTTTTTAAAAATCAAGCCTTTTTGGTGCCAGGAGAAGAAAAGGCTTTACTCCACGGTCAGGAAAAATCCTGCCCAGGAACCAAAATGTTTTTTGAAGCCAAATTTTTTTTTTGAAACCAAAAGCAAAAACGGACACCAGGATGAGTTTCAGGATGAAATTCCATGTCTAAAAATGGTGTTGCTTCAACTTTTTAAAAATCAAGCCTTTTTGGTGCCAGGAGAAGAAAAGGCTATACTCCACGGTCAGGAAAAATCCTGCCCAGGAACCAAAATGTTTTTTGAAGCCAAATTTTTTTTTTGAAACCAAATGCAAAAACGGACACCAGGATGAGTTTCAGGATGAAATTCCATGTCTAAAAATGGTGTTGCTTCAACTTTTTAAAAATCAAGCCTTTTTGGTGCCAGGAGAAGAAAAGGCTATACTCCACGGTCAGGAAAAATCCTGCCCAGGAACCAAAATGTTTTTTGAAGCCAAATTTTTTTTTTGAAACCAAATGCAAAAACGGACACCAGGATGAGTTTCAGGATGAAATTCCATGTCTAAAAATGGTGTTGCTTCAACTTTTTAAAAATCAAGCCTTTTTGGTGCCAGGAGAAGAAAAGGCTTTACTCCACGGTCAGGAAAAATCCTGCCCAGGAACCAAAATGTTTTTTGAAGCCAAATTTTTTTTTTGAAACCAGATGCAAAAACGGACACCAGGATGAGTTTCAGGATGAAATTCCATGTCTAAAAATGGTGTTGCTTCAACTTTTTAAAAATCAAGCCTTTTTGGTGCCAGGAGAAGAAAAGAGTATACTCCACGGTCAGGAAAAATCCTGCCCAGGAACCAAAATGTTTTTTGAAGCCAAATTTTTTTTTTGAAACCAAAAGCAAAAACGGACACCAGGATGAGTTTCAGGATGAAATTCCATGTCTAAAAATGGTGTTGCTTCAACTTTTTAAAAATCAAGCCTTTTTGGTGCCAGGAGAAGAAAAGGCTATACTCCACGGTCAGGAAAAATCCTGCCCAGGAACCAAAATGTTTTTTGAAGCCAAATTTTTTTTTTGAAACCAAATGCAAAAACGGACACCAGGATGAGTTTCAGGATGAAATTCCATGTCTAAAAATGGTGTTGCTTCAACTTTTTAAAAATCAAGCCTTTTTGGTGCCAGGAGAAGAAAAGGCTATACTCCACGGTCAGGAAAAATCCTGCCCAGGAACCAAAATGTTTTTTGAAGCCAAATTTTTTTTTTGAAACCAAATGCAAAAACGGACACCAGGATGAGTTTCAGGATGAAATTCCATGTCTAAAAATGGTGTTGCTTCAACTTTTTAAAAATCAAGCCTTTTTGGTGCCAGGAGAAGAAAAGGCTTTACTCCACGGTCAGGAAAAATCCTGCCCAGGAACCAAAATGTTTTTTGAAGCCAAATTTTTTTTTTGAAACCAGATGCAAAAACGGACACCAGGATGAGTTTCAGGATGAAATTCCATGTCTAAAAATGGTGTTGCTTCAACTTTTTAAAAATCAAGCCTTTTTGGTGCCAGGAGAAGAAAAGGGTATACTCCACGGTCAGGAAAAATCCTGCCCAGGAACCAAAATGTTTTTTGAAGCCAAATTTTTTTTTTGAAACCAAATGCAAAAACGGACACAAGGATTAGTTTCAGGATGAAATTCCATGTCTAAAAATGGTGTTGCTTCAACTTTTTAAAAATCAAGCCTTTTTGGTGCCAGGAGAAGAAAAGGCTTTACTTCACGGTCAGGAAAAATCCTGCCCAGGAACCCAAATGTTTTTTGAAGCCAAATTTTTTTTTTGAAACCAAATGCAAAAATGGACACCAGGATGAGTTTCAGGATGAAATTCCATGTCTAAAAATGGTGTTGCTTCAACTTTTTAAAAATCAAGCCTTTTTGGTGCCAGGAGAAGAAAAGGCTTTACTCCACGGTCAGGAAAAATCCTGCCCAGGAACCAAAATGTTTTTTGAAGCCAAATTTTTTTTTTGAAACCAAATGCAAAAACGGACACCAGGATGAGTTTCAGGATGAAATTCCATGTCTAAAAATGGTGTTGCTTCAACTTTTTAAAAATCAAGCCTTTTTGGTGCCAGGAGAAGAAAAGGCTTTACTTCACGGTCAGGAAAAATCCTGCCCAGGAACCCAAATGTTTTTTGAAGCCAAATTTTTTTTTTGAAACCAAATGCAAAAATGGACACCAGGATGAGTTTCAGGATGAAATTCCATGTCTAAAAATGGTGTTGCTTCAACTTTTTAAAAATCAAGCCTTTTTGGTGCCAGGAGAAGAAAAGGCTTTACTCCACGGTCAGGAAAAATCCTGCCCAGGAACCAAAATGTTTTTTGAAGCCAATTTTTTTTTTGAAAACAAATGCAAAAACGGACACCAGGATGAGTTTCAGGATGAAATTCCATGTCTAAAAATGGTGTTGCTTCAACTTTTTAAAAATCAAGCCTTTTTGGTGCCAGGAGAAGAAAAGGCTTTACTCCACGGTCAGGAAAAATCCTGCCCGGGAACCAAAATGTTTTTTGGAGCCAATTTTTTTTTTTGAAACCAAATGCAAAAACGGACACCAGGATGAGTTTCAGGATGAAATTCCATGTCTAAAAATGGTGTTGCTTCAACTTTTTAAAAATCAAGCCTTTTTGGTGCCAGGAGAAGAAAAGGCTTTACTCCACGGTCAGGAAAAATCCTGCCCAGGAACCAAAATGTTTTTTGAAGCCAAATTTTTTTTTTGAAACCAAAAGCAAAAACGGACACCAGGATGAGTTTCAGGATGAAATTCCATGTCTAAAAATGGTGTTGCTTCAACTTTTTAAAAATCAAGCCTTTTTGGTGCCAGGAGAAGAAAAGGCTATACTCCACGGTCAGGAAAAATCCTGCCCAGGAACCAAAATGTTTTTTGAAGCCAAATTTTTTTTTTGAAACCAAATGCAAAAACGGACACCAGGATGAGTTTCAGGATGAAATTCCATGTCTAAAAATGGTGTTGCTTCAACTTTTTAAAAATCAAGCCTTTTTGGTGCCAGGAGAAGAAAAGGCTATACTCCACGGTCAGGAAAAATCCTGCCCAGGAACCAAAATGTTTTTTGAAGCCAAATTTTTTTTTTGAAACCAAATGCAAAAACGGACACCAGGATGAGTTTCAGGATGAAATTCCATGTCTAAAAATGGTGTTGCTTCAACTTTTTAAAAATCAAGCCTTTTTGGTGCCAGGAGAAGAAAAGGCTTTACTCCACGGTCAGGAAAAATCCTGCCCAGGAACCAAAATGTTTTTTGAAGCCAAATTTTTTTTTTGAAACCAGATGCAAAAACGGACACCAGGATGAGTTTCAGGATGAAATTCCATGTCTAAAAATGGTGTTGCTTCAACTTTTTAAAAATCAAGCCTTTTTGGTGCCAGGAGAAGAAAAGAGTATACTCCACGGTCAGGAAAAATCCTGCCCAGGAACCAAAATGTTTTTTGAAGCCAAATTTTTTTTTTGAAACCAAAAGCAAAAACGGACACCAGGATGAGTTTCAGGATGAAATTCCATGTCTAAAAATGGTGTTGCTTCAACTTTTTAAAAATCAAGCCTTTTTGGTGCCAGGAGAAGAAAAGGCTATACTCCACGGTCAGGAAAAATCCTGCCCAGGAACCAAAATGTTTTTTGAAGCCAAATTTTTTTTTTGAAACCAAATGCAAAAACGGACACCAGGATGAGTTTCAGGATGAAATTCCATGTCTAAAAATGGTGTTGCTTCAACTTTTTAAAAATCAAGCCTTTTTGGTGCCAGGAGAAGAAAAGGCTATACTCCACGGTCAGGAAAAATCCTGCCCAGGAACCAAAATGTTTTTTGAAGCCAAATTTTTTTTTTGAAACCAAATGCAAAAACGGACACCAGGATGAGTTTCAGGATGAAATTCCATGTCTAAAAATGGTGTTGCTTCAACTTTTTAAAAATCAAGCCTTTTTGGTGCCAGGAGAAGAAAAGGCTTTACTCCACGGTCAGGAAAAATCCTGCCCAGGAACCAAAATGTTTTTTGAAGCCAAATTTTTTTTTTGAAACCAGATGCAAAAACGGACACCAGGATGAGTTTCAGGATGAAATTCCATGTCTAAAAATGGTGTTGCTTCAACTTTTTAAAAATCAAGCCTTTTTGGTGCCAGGAGAAGAAAAGGGTATACTCCACGGTCAGGAAAAATCCTGCCCAGGAACCAAAATGTTTTTTGAAGCCAAATTTTTTTTTTGAAACCAAATGCAAAAACGGACACCAGGATTAGTTTCAGGATGAAATTCCATGTCTAAAAATGGTGTTGCTTCAACTTTTTAAAAATCAAGCCTTTTTGGTGCCAGGAGAAGAAAAGGCTTTACTTCACGGTCAGGAAAAATCCTGCCCAGGAACCCAAATGTTTTTTGAAGCCAAATTTTTTTTTTGAAACCAAATGCAAAAATGGACACCAGGATGAGTTTCAGGATGAAATTCCATGTCTAAAAATGGTGTTGCTTCAACTTTTTAAAAATCAAGCCTTTTTGGTGCCAGGAGAAGAAAAGGCTTTACTCCACGGTCAGGAAAAATCCTGCCCAGGAACCAAAATGTTTTTTGAAGCCAAATTTTTTTTTTGAAAACAAATGCAAAAACGGACACCAGGATGAGTTTCAGGATGAAATTCCATGTCTAAAAATGGTGTTGCTTCAACTTTTTAAAAATCAAGCCTTTTTGGTGCCAGGAGAAGAAAAGGCTTTACTTCACGGTCAGGAAAAATCCTGCCCAGGAACCCAAATGTTTTTTGAAGCCAAATTTTTTTTTTGAAACCAAATGCAAAAATGGACACCAGGATGAGTTTCAGGATGAAATTCCATGTCTAAAAATGGTGTTGCTTCAACTTTTTAAAAATCAAGCCTTTTTGGTGCCAGGAGAAGAAAAGGCTTTACTCCACGGTCAGGAAAAATCCTGCCCAGGAACCAAAATGTTTTTTGAAGCCAATTTTTTTTTTGAAAACAAATGCAAAAACGGACACCAGGATGAGTTTCAGGATGAAATTCCATGTCTAAAAATGGTGTTGCTTCAACTTTTTAAAAATCAAGCCTTTTTGGTGCCAGGAGAAGAAAAGGCTATACTCCACGGTCAGGAAAAATCCTGCCCAGGAACCAAAATGTTTTTTGAAGCCAAATTTTTTTTTTGAAACCAAATGCAAAAACGGACACCAGGATGAGTTTCAGGATGAAATTCCATGTCTAAAAATGGTGTTGCTTCAACTTTTTAAAAATCAAGCCTTTTTGGTGCCAGGAGAAGAAAAGGCTATACTCCACGGTCAGGAAAAATCCTGCCCAGGAACCAAAATGTTTTTTGAAGCCAATTTTTTTTTTTGAAACCAAATGCAAAAACGGACACCAGGATGAGTTTCAGGATGAAATTCCATGTCTAAAAATGGTGTTGCTTCAACTTTTTAAAAATCAAGCCTTTTTGGTGCCAGGAGAAGAAAAGGCTTTACTCCACGGTCAGGAAAAATCCTGCCCAGGAACCAAAATGTTTTTTGAAGCCAAATTTTTTTTTTGAAACCAGATGCAAAAACGGACACCAGGATGAGTTTCAGGATGAAATTCCATGTCTAAAAATGGTGTTGCTTCAACTTTTTAAAAATCAAGCCTTTTTGGTGCCAGGAGAAGAAAAGGGTATACTCCACGGTCAGGAAAAATCCTGCCCAGGAACCAAAATGTTTTTTGAAGCCAAATTTTTTTTTTGAAACCAAATGCAAAAACGGACACCAGGATTAGTTTCAGGATGAAATTCCATGTCTAAAAATGGTGTTGCTTCAACTTTTTAAAAATCAAGCCTTTTTGGTGCCAGGAGAAGAAAAGGCTTTACTTCACGGTCAGGAAAAATCCTGCCCAGGAACCCAAATGTTTTTTGAAGCCAAATTTTTTTTTTGAAACCAAATGCAAAAATGGACACCAGGATGAGTTTCAGGATGAAATTCCATGTCTAAAAATGGTGTTGCTTCAACTTTTTAAAAATCAAGCCTTTTTGGTGCCAGGAGAAGAAAAGGCTTTACTTCACGGTCAGGAAAAATCCTGCCCAGGAACCCAAATGTTTTTTGAAGCCAAATTTTTTTTTTGAAAATAAATGCAAAAATGGACACCAGGATGAGTTTCAGGATGAAATTCCATGTCTAAAAATGGTGTTGCTTCAACTTTTTAAAAATCAAGCCTTTTTGGTGCCAGGAGAAGAAAAGGCTTTACTCCACGGTCAGGAAAAATCCTGCCCAGGAACCCAAATGTTTTTTGAAGCCAATTTTTTTTTTGAAAACAAATGCAAAAACGGACACCAGGATGAGTTTCAGGATGAAATTCCATGTCTAAAAATGGTGTTGCTTCAACTTTTTAAAAATCAAGCCTTTTTGGTGCCAGGAGAAGAAAAGGCTTTACTCCACGGTCAGGAAAAATCCTGCCCAGGAACCAAAATGTTTTTTGAAGCCAAATTTTTTTTTTGAAACCAAATGCAAAAACGAACACCAGGATGAGTTTCAGGATGAAATTCCATGTCTAAAAATGGTGTTGCTTCAACTTTTTAAAAATCAAGCCTTTTTGGTGCCAGGAGAAGAAAAGGCTATACTCCACGGTCAGGAAAAATCCTGCCCAGGAACGAAAATGTTTTTTGAAGCCAAATTTTTTTTTTGAAACCAAATGCAAAAACGGACACCAGGATGAGTTTCAGGATGAAATTCCATGTCTAAAAATGGTGTTGCTTCAACTTTTTAAAAATCAAGCCTTTTTGGTGCCAGGAGAAGAAAAGGCTTTACTCCACGGTCAGGAAAAATCCTGCCCGGGAACCAAAATGTTTTTTGGAGCCAATTTTTTTTTTTGAAACCAAATGCAAAAACGGACACCAGGATGAGTTTCAGGATGAAATTCCATGTCTAAAAATGGTGTTGCTTCAACTTTTTAAAAATCAAGCCTTTTTGGTGCCAGGAGAAGAAAAGGCTTTACTCCACGGTCAGGAAAAATCCTGCCCAGGAACCAAAATGTTTTTTGAAGCCAAATTTTTTTTTTGAAACCAAATGCAAAAACGGACACCAGGATGAGTTTCAGGATGAAATTCCATGTCTAAAAATGGTGTTGCTTCAACTTTTTAAAGATCAAGCCTTTTTGGTGCCAGGAGAAGAAAAGGCTTTACTCCACGGTCAGGAAAAATCCTGCCCAGGAACCCAAATGTTTTTTGAAGCCAAATTTTTTTTTTGAAACCAGATGCAAAAACGGACACCAGGATGAGTTTCAGGATGAAATTCCATGTCTAAAAATGGTGTTGCTTCAACTTTTTAAAAATCAAGCCTTTTTGGTGCCAGGAGAAGAAAAGGCTTTACTCCACGGTCAGGAAAAATCCTGCCCAGGAACCAAAATGTTTTTTGAAGCCAAATTTTTTTTTTGAAACCAAATGCAAAAACGAACACCAGGATGAGTTTCAGGATGAAATTCCATGTCTAAAAATGGTGTTGCTTCAACTTTTTAAAAATCAAGCCTTTTTGGTGCCAGGAGAAGAAAAGGCTATACTCCACGGTCAGGAAAAATCCTGCCCAGGAACGAAAATGTTTTTTGAAGCCAAATTTTTTTTTTGAAACCAAATGCAAAAACGGACACCAGGATGAGTTTCAGGATGAAATTCCATGTCTAAAAATGGTGTTGCTTCAACTTTTTAAAAATCAAGCCTTTTTGGTGCCAGGAGAAGAAAAGGCTTTACTCCACGGTCAGGAAAAATCCTGCCCGGGAACCAAAATGTTTTTTGGAGCCAATTTTTTTTTTTGAAACCAAATGCAAAAACGGACACCAGGATGAGTTTCAGGATGAAATTCCATGTCTAAAAATGGTGTTGCTTCAACTTTTTAAAAATCAAGCCTTTTTGGTGCCAGGAGAAGAAAAGGCTTTACTCCACGGTCAGGAAAAATCCTGCCCAGGAACCAAAATGTTTTTTGAAGCCAAATTTTTTTTTTGAAACCAAATGCAAAAACGGACACCAGGATGAGTTTCAGGATGAAATTCCATGTCTAAAAATGGTGTTGCTTCAACTTTTTAAAGATCAAGCCTTTTTGGTGCCAGGAGAAGAAAAGGCTTTACTCCACGGTCAGGAAAAATCCTGCCCAGGAACCAAAATGTTTTTTGAAGCCAAATTTTTTTTTTGAAACCAGATGCAAAAACGGACACCAGGATGAGTTTCAGGATGAAATTCCATGTCTAAAAATGGTGTTGCTTCAACTTTTTAAAAATCAAGCCTTTTTGGTGCCAGGAGAAGAAAAGGGTATACTCCACGGTCAGGAAAAATCCTGCCCAGGAACCAAAATGTTTTTTGAAGCCAAATTTTTTTTTTGAAACCAAATGCAAAAATGGACACCAGGATTAGTTTCAGGATGAAATTCCATGTCTAAAAATGGTGTTGCTTCAACTTTTTAAAAATCAAGCCTTTTTGGTGCCAGGAGAAGAAAAGGCTTTACTTCACGGTCAGGAAAAATCCTGCCCAGGAACCCAAATGTTTTTTGAAGCCAAATTTTTTTTTTGAAACCAAATGCAAAAATGGACACCAGGATGAGTTTCAGGATGAAATTCCATGTCTAAAAATGGTGTTGCTTCAACTTTTTAAAAATCAAGCCTTTTTGGTGCCAGGAGAAGAAAAGGCTTTACTCCACGGTCAGGAAAAATCCTGCCCAGGAACCAAAATGTTTTTTGAAGCCAATTTTTCTTTTTGAAAACAAATGCAAAAACGGACACCAGGATGAGTTTCAGGATGAAATTCCATGTCTAAAAATGGTGTTGCTTCAACTTTTTAAAAATCAAGCCTTTTTGGTGCCAGGAGAAGAAAAGGCTTTACTCCACGGTCAGGAAAAATCCTGCCCAGGAACCAAAATGTTTTTTGAAGCCAAATTTTTTTTTTGAAACCAAATGCAAAAACGAACACCAGGATGAGTTTCAGGATGAAATTCCATGTCTAAAAATGGTGTTGCTTCAACTTTTTAAAAATCAAGCCTTTTTGGTGCCAGGAGAAGAAAAGGCTTTACTCCACGGTCAGGAAAAATCCTGCCCGGGAACCAAAATGTTTTTTGAAGCCAAATTTTTTTTTTGAAACCAAATGCAAAAACGGACACCAGGATGAGTTTCAGGATGAAATTCCATGTCTAAAAATGGTGTTGCTTAAACTTTTTACAAATCAAGCCTTTTTGGTGCCAGGAGAAGAAAAGGCTTTACTCCACGGTCAGGAAAAATCCTGCCCAGGAACCAAAATGTTTTTTGAAGCCAAATTTTTTTTTTTGAAACCAAATGCAAAAACGGACACCAGGATGAGTTTCAGGATGAAATTCCATGTCTAAAAATGGTGTTGCTTCAACTTTTTAAAGATCAAGCCTTTTTGGTGCCAGGAGAAGAAAAGGCTTTACTCCACGGTCAGGAAAAATCCTGCCCAGGAACCAAAATGTTTTTTGAAGCCAAATTTTTTTTTTTGAAACCAAATGCAAAAACAGACACCAGGATGAGTTTCAGGATGAAATTCCATGTCTAAAAATGGTGTTGCTTCAACTTTTTAAAAATCAAGCCTTTTTGGTGCCAGGAGAAGAAAAGGCTTTACTCCACGGTCAGGAAAAATCCTGCCCAGGAACCAAAATGTTTTTTGAAGCCAAATTTTTTTTTTGAAACCAAATGCAAAAACGGACACCAGGATGAGTTTCAGGATGAAATTCCATGTCTAAAAATGGTGTTGCTTCAACTTTTTAAAAATCAAGCCTTTTTGGTGCCAGGAGAAGAAAAGGGTATACTCCACGGTCAGGAAAAATCCTGCCCAGGAACCAAAATGTTTTTTGAAGCCAAATTTTTTTCTTGAAACCAAATGCAAAAATGGACACCAGGATGAGTTTCAGGATGAAATTCCATGTCTAAAAATGGTGTTGCTTCAACTTTTTAAAAATCAAGCCTTTTTGGTGCCAGGAGAAGAAAAGGCTTTACTCCACGGTCAGGAAAAATCCTGCCCAGGAACCAAAATGTTTTTTGAAGCCAATTTTTCTTTTTGAAAACAAATGCAAAAACGGACACCAGGATGAGTTTCAGGATGAAATTCCATGTCTAAAAATGGTGTTGCTTCAACTTTTTAAAAATCAAGCCTTTTTGGTGCCAGGAGAAGAAAAGGCTTTACTCCACGGTCAGGAAAAATCCTGCCCAGGAACCAAAATGTTTTTTGAAGCCAAATTTTTTTTTTGAAACCAAATGCAAAAACGAACACCAGGATGAGTTTCAGGATGAAATTCCATGTCTAAAAATGGTGTTGCTTCAACTTTTTAAAAATCAAGCCTTTTTGGTGCCAGGAGAAGAAAAGGCTATACTCCACGGTCAGGAAAAATCCTGCCCAGGAACCAAAATGTTTTTTGAAGCCAAATTTTTTTTTTGAAACCAAATGCAAAAATGGACACCAGGATGAGTTTCAGGATGAAATTCCATGTCTAAAAATGGTGTTGCTTCAACTTTTTAAAAATCAAGCCTTTTTGGTGCCAGGAGAAGAAAAGGCTTTACTCCACGGTCAGGAAAAATCCTGCCCAGGAACCAAAATGTTTTTTGAAGCCAATTTTTCTTTTTTAAAACAAATGCAAAAACGGACACCAGGATGAGTTTCAGGATGAAATTCCATGTCTAAAAATGGTGTTGCTTCAACTTTTTAAAAATCAAGCCTTTTTGGTGCCAGGAGAAGAAAAGGCTTTACTCCACGGTCAGGAAAAATCCTGCCCAGGAACCAAAATGTTTTTTGAAGCCAAATTTTTTTTTTGAAACCAAATGCAAAAACGAACACCAGGATGAGTTTCAGGATGAAATTCCATGTCTAAAAATGGTGTTGCTTCAACTTTTTAAAAATCAAGCCTTTTTGGTGCCAGGAGAAGAAAAGGCTATACTCCACGGTCAGGAAAAATCCTGCCCAGGAACCAAAATGTTTTTTGAAGCCAAATTTTTTTTTTGAAACCAAATGCAAAAACGGACACCAGGATGAGTTTCAGGATGAAATTCCATGTCTAAAAATGGTGTTGCTTCAACTTTTTAAAAATCAAGCCTTTTTGGTGCCAGGAGAAGAAAAGGCTTTACTCCACGGTCAGGAAAAATCCTGCCCGGGAACCAAAATGTTTTTTGGAGCCAATTTTTTTTTTTGAAACCAAATGCAAAAACGGACACCAGGATGAGTTTCAGGATGAAATTCCATGTCTAAAAATGGTGTTGCTTAAACTTTTTACAAATCAAGCCTTTTTGGTGCCAGGAGAAGAAAAGGCTTTACTCCACGGTCAGGAAAAATCCTGCCCAGGAACCAAAATGTTTTTTGAAGCCAAATTTTTCTTTTGAAACCAAATGCAAAAACGGACACCAGGATGAGTTTCAGGATGAAATTCCATGTCTAAAAATGGTGTTGCTTCAACTTTTTAAAAATCTAGCCTTTTTGGTGCCAGGAGAAGAAAAGGCTATACTCCACGGTCAGGAAAAATCCTGCCCAGGAACCAAAATGTTTTTTGAAGCCAAATTTTTTTTTTTGAAACCAAATGCAAAAACGGACACCAGGATGAGTTTCAGGATGAAATTCCATGTCTAAAAATGGTGTTGCTTCAACTTTTTAAAAATCAAGCCTTTTTGGTGCCAGGAGAAGAAAAGGCTTTACTCCACGGTCAGGAAAAATCCTGCCCAGGAACCAAAATGTTTTTTGAAGCCAAATTTTTTTTTTGAAACCAGATGCAAAAACGGACACCAGGATGAGTTTCAGGATGAAATTCCATGTCTAAAAATGGTGTTGCTTCAACTTTTTAAAAATCAAGCCTTTTTGGTGCCAGGAGAAGAAAAGGGTATACTCCACGGTCAGGAAAAATCCTGCCCAGGAACCAAAATGTTTTTTGAAGCCAAATTTTTTTTTTGAAACCAAAAGCAAAAACGGACACCAGGATGAGTTTCAGGATGAAATTCCATGTCTAAAAATGGTGTTGCTTCAACTTTTTAAAAATCAAGCCTTTTTGGTGCCAGGAGAAGAAAAGGCTATACTCCACGGTCAGGAAAAATCCTGCCCAGGAACCAAAATGTTTTTTGAAGCCAAATTTTTTTTTTGAAACCAAATGCAAAAATGGACACCAGGATGAGTTTCAGGATGAAATTCCATGTCTAAAAATGGTGTTGCTTCAACTTTTTAAAAATCAAGCCTTTTTGGTGCCAGGAGAAGAAAAGGCTTTACTCCACGGTCAGGAAAAATCCTGCCCAGGAACCAAAATGTTTTTTGAAGCCAAATTTTTTTTTTGAAAACAAATGCAAAAACGGACACCAGGATGAGTTTCAGTATGAAATTCCATGTCTAAAAATGGTGTTGCTTCAACTTTTTAAAAATCAAGCCTTTTTGGTGCCAGGAGAAGAAAAGGCTATACTCCACGGTCAGGAAAAATCCTGCCCAGGAACCAAAATGTTTTTTGAAGCCAAATTTTTTTTTTGAAACCAAGTGCCAAAATGGACACCAGGATTAGTTTCAGGATGAAATTCCATGTCTAAAAATGGTGTTGCTTCAACTTTTTAAAAATCAAGCCTTTTTGGTGCCAGGAGAAGAAAAGGCTTTACTCCACGGTCAGGAAAAATCCTGCCCAGGAACCAAAATGTTTTTTGAAGCCAAATTTTTTTTTTGAAAACAAATGCAAAAACGGACACCAGGATGAGTTTCAGTATGAAATTCCATGTCTAAAAATGGTGTTGCTTCAACTTTTTAAAAATCAAGCCTTTTTGGTGCCAGGAGAAGAAAAGGCTTTACTTCACGGTCAGGAAAAATCCTGCCCAGGAACCCAAATGTTTTTTGAAGCCAAATTTTTTTTTTGAAACCAAATGCAAAAATGGACACCAGGATGAGTTTCAGGATGAAATTCCATGTCTAAAAATGGTGTTGCTTCAACTTTTTAAAAATCAAGCCTTTTTGGTGCCAGGAGAAGAAAAGGCTTTACTCCACGGTCAGGAAAAATCCTGCCCAGGAACCAAAATGTTTTTTGAAGCCAAATTTTTTTTTTGAAAACAAATGCAAAAACGGACACCAGGATGAGTTTCAGTATGAAATTCCATGTCTAAAAATGGTGTTGCTTCAACTTTTTAAAAATCAAGCCTTTTTGGTGCCAGGAGAAGAAAAGGCTATACTCCACGGTCAGGAAAAATCCTGCCCAGGAACCAAAATGTTTTTTGAAGCCAAATTTTTTTTTTGAAACCAAATGCCAAAATGGACACCAGGATTAGTTTCAGGATGAAATTCCATGTCTAAAAATGGTGTTGCTTCAACTTTTTAAAAATCAAGCCTTTTTGGTGCCAGGAGAAGAAAAGGCTTTACTCCACGGTCAGGAAAAATCCTGCCCAGGAACCAAAATGTTTTTTGAAGCCAAATTTTTTTTTTGAAACCAAATGCAAAAACGGACACCAGGATGAGTTTCAGTATGAAATTCCATGTCTAAAAATGGTGTTGCTTCAACTTTTTAAAAATCAAGCCTTTTTGGTGCCAGGAGAAGAAAAGGCTTTACTTCACGGTCAGGAAAAATCCTGCCCAGGAACCCAAATGTTTTTTGAAGCCAAATTTTTTTTTTGAAACCAAATGCAAAAATGGACACCAGGATGAGTTTCAGGATGAAATTCCATGTCTAAAAATGGTGTTGCTTCAACTTTTTAAAAATCAAGCCTTTTTGGTGCCAGGAGAAGAAAAGGCTTTACTCCACGGTCAGGAAAAATCCTGCCCAGGAACCAAAATGTTTTTTGAAGCCAAATTTTTTTTTTGAAACCAAATGCAAAAATGGACACCAGGATTAGTTTCAGGATGAAATTCCATGTCTAAAAATGGTGTTGCTTCAACTTTTTAAAAATCAAGCCTTTTTGGTGCCAGGAGAAGAAAAGGCTATACTCCACGGTCAGGAAAAATCCTGCCCAGGAACCAAAATGTTTTTTGAAGCCAAATTTTTTTTTTGAAACCAAATGCCAAAATGGACACCAGGATTAGTTTCAGGATGAAATTCCATGTCTAAAAATGGTGTTGCTTCAACTTTTTAAAAATCAAGCCTTTTTGGTGCCAGGAGAAGAAAAGGCTTTACTCCACGGTCAGGAAAAATCCTGCCCAGGAACCAAAATGTTTTTTGAAGCCAAATTTTTTTTTTGAAACCAAATGCAAAAATGGACACCAGGATGAGTTTCAGGCTGAAATTCCATGTCTAAAAATGGTGTTGCTTCAACTTTTTAAAAATCAAGCCTTTTTGGTGCCAGGAGAAGAAAAGGGTATACTCCACGGTCAGGAAAAATCCTGCCCAGGAACCAAAATGTTTTTTGAAGCCAAATTTTTTTTTTGAAACCAAATGCAAAAATGGACACCAGGATGAGTTTCAGGATGAAATTCCATGTCTAAAAATGGTGTTGCTTCAACTTTTTAAAAATCAAGCCTTTTTGGTGCCAGGAGAAGAAAAGGCTTTACTCCACGGTCAGGAAAAATCCTGCCCAGGAACCAAAATGTTTTTTGAAGCCAATTTTTCTTTTTGAAAACAAATGCAAAAACGGACACCAGGATGAGTTTCAGGATGAAATTCCATGTCTAAAAATGGTGTTGCTTCAACTTTTTAAAAATCAAGCCTTTTTGGTGCCAGGAGAAGAAAAGGCTTTACTCCACGGTCAGGAAAAATCCTGCCCAGGAACCAAAATGTTTTTTGAAGCCAAATTTTTTTTTTGAAACCAAATGCAAAAACGAACACCAGGATGAGTTTCAGGATGAAATTCCATGTCTAAAAATGGTGTTGCTTCAACTTTTTAAAAATCAAGCCTTTTTGGTGCCAGGAGAAGAAAAGGCTATACTCCACGGTCAGGAAAAATCCTGCCCAGGAACCAAAATGTTTTTTGAAGCCAAATTTTTTTTTTGAAACCAAATGCAAAAATGGACACCAGGATGAGTTTCAGGATGAAATTCCATGTCTAAAAATGGTGTTGCTTCAACTTTTTAAAAATCAAGCCTTTTTGGTGCCAGGAGAAGAAAAGGCTTTACTCCACGGTCAGGAAAAATCCTGCCCAGGAACCAAAATGTTTTTTGAAGCCAATTTTTCTTTTTTAAAACAAATGCAAAAACGGACACCAGGATGAGTTTCAGGATGAAATTCCATGTCTAAAAATGGTGTTGCTTCAACTTTTTAAAAATCAAGCCTTTTTGGTGCCAGGAGAAGAAAAGGCTTTACTCCACGGTCAGGAAAAATCCTGCCCAGGAACCAAAATGTTTTTTGAAGCCAAATTTTTTTTTTGAAACCAAATGCAAAAACGAACACCAGGATGAGTTTCAGGATGAAATTCCATGTCTAAAAATGGTGTTGCTTCAACTTTTTAAAAATCAAGCCTTTTTGGTGCCAGGAGAAGAAAAGGCTATACTCCACGGTCAGGAAAAATCCTGCCCAGGAACCAAAATGTTTTTTGAAGCCAAATTTTTTTTTTGAAACCAAATGCAAAAACGGACACCAGGATGAGTTTCAGGATGAAATTCCATGTCTAAAAATGGTGTTGCTTCAACTTTTTAAAAATCAAGCCTTTTTGGTGCCAGGAGAAGAAAAGGCTTTACTCCACGGTCAGGAAAAATCCTGCCCGGGAACCAAAATGTTTTTTTGAGCCAATTTTTTTTTTTTGAAACCAAATGCAAAAACGGACACCAGGATGAGTTTCAGGATGAAATTCCATGTCTAAAAATGGTGTTGCTTAAACTTTTTACAAATCAAGCCTTTTTGGTGCCAGGAGAAGAAAAGGCTTTACTCCACGGTCAGGAAAAATCCTGCCCAGGAACCAAAATGTTTTTTGAAGCCAAATTTTTTTTTTGAAACCAAATGCAAAAACGGACACCAGGATGAGTTTCAGGATGAAATTCCATGTCTAAAAATGGTGTTGCTTCAACTTTTTAAAAATCTAGCCTTTTTGGTGCCAGGAGAAGAAAAGGCTATACTCCACGGTCAGGAAAAATCCTGCCCAGGAACCAAAATGTTTTTTGAAGCCAAATTTTTTTTTTTGAAACCAAATGCAAAAACGGACACCAGGATGAGTTTCAGGATGAAATTCCATGTCTAAAAATGGTGTTGCTTCAACTTTTTAAAAATCAAGCCTTTTTGGTGCCAGGAGAAGAAAAGGCTTTACTCCACGGTCAGGAAAAATCCTGCCCAGGAACCAAAATGTTTTTTGAAGCCAAATTTTTTTTTTGAAACCAGATGCAAAAACGGACACCAGGATGAGTTTCAGGATGAAATTCCATGTCTAAAAATGGTGTTGCTTCAACTTTTTAAAAATCAAGCCTTTTTGGTGCCAGGAGAAGAAAAGGGTATACTCCACGGTCAGGAAAAATCCTGCCCAGGAACCAAAATGTTTTTTGAAGCCAAATTTTTTTTTTGAAACCAAAAGCAAAAACGGACACCAGGATGAGTTTCAGGATGAAATTCCATGTCTAAAAATGGTGTTGCTTCAACTTTTTAAAAATCAAGCCTTTTTGGTGCCAGGAGAAGAAAAGGCTATACTCCACGGTCAGGAAAAATCCTGCCCAGGAACCAAAATGTTTTTTGAAGCCAAATTTTTTTTTTGAAACCAAATGCAAAAATGGACACCAGGATGAGTTTCAGGATGAAATTCCATGTCTAAAAATGGTGTTGCTTCAACTTTTTAAAAATCAAGCCTTTTTGGTGCCAGGAGAAGAAAAGGCTTTACTCCACGGTCAGGAAAAATCCTGCCCAGGAACCAAAATGTTTTTTGAAGCCAAATTTTTTTTTTGAAAACAAATGCAAAAACGGACACCAGGATGAGTTTCAGTATGAAATTCCATGTCTAAAAATGGTGTTGCTTCAACTTTTTAAAAATCAAGCCTTTTTGGTGCCAGGAGAAGAAAAGGCTATACTCCACGGTCAGGAAAAATCCTGCCCAGGAACCAAAATGTTTTTTGAAGCCAAATTTTTTTTTGGAAACCAAGTGCCAAAATGGACACCAGGATTAGTTTCAGGATGAAATTCCATGTCTAAAAATGGTGTTGCTTCAACTTTTTAAAAATCAAGCCTTTTTGGTGCCAGGAGAAGAAAAGGCTTTACTCCACGGTCAGGAAAAATCCTGCCCAGGAACCAAAATGTTTTTTGAAGCCAAATTTTTTTTTTGAAAACAAATGCAAAAACGGACACCAGGATGAGTTTCAGTATGAAATTCCATGTCTAAAAATGGTGTTGCTTCAACTTTTTAAAAATCAAGCCTTTTTGGTGCCAGGAGAAGAAAAGGCTTTACTTCACGGTCAGGAAAAATCCTGCCCAGGAACCCAAATGTTTTTTGAAGCCAAATTTTTTTTTTGAAACCAAATGCAAAAATGGACACCAGGATGAGTTTCAGGATGAAATTCCATGTCTAAAAATGGTGTTGCTTCAACTTTTTAAAAATCAAGCCTTTTTGGTGCCAGGAGAAGAAAAGGCTTTACTCCACGGTCAGGAAAAATCCTGCCCAGGAACCAAAATGTTTTTTGAAGCCAAATTTTTTTTTTGAAAACAAATGCAAAAACGGACACCAGGATGAGTTTCAGTATGAAATTCCATGTCTAAAAATGGTGTTGCTTCAACTTTTTAAAAATCAAGCCTTTTTGGTGCCAGGAGAAGAAAAGGCTATACTCCACGGTCAGGAAAAATCCTGCCCAGGAACCAAAATGTTTTTTGAAGCCAAATTTTTTTTTTGAAACCAAATGCCAAAATGGACACCAGGATTAGTTTCAGGATGAAATTCCATGTCTAAAAATGGTGTTGCTTCAACTTTTTAAAAATCAAGCCTTTTTGGTGCCAGGAGAAGAAAAGGCTTTACTCCACGGTCAGGAAAAATCCTGCCCAGGAACCAAAATGTTTTTTGAAGCCAAATTTTTTTTTTGAAACCAAATGCAAAAACGGACACCAGGATGAGTTTCAGTATGAAATTCCATGTCTAAAAATGGTGTTGCTTCAACTTTTTAAAAATCAAGCCTTTTTGGTGCCAGGAGAAGAAAAGGCTTTACTTCACGGTCAGGAAAAATCCTGCCCAGGAACCCAAATGTTTTTTGAAGCCAAATTTTTTTTTTGAAACCAAATGCAAAAATGGACACCAGGATGAGTTTCAGGATGAAATTCCATGTCTAAAAATGGTGTTGCTTCAACTTTTTAAAAATCAAGCCTTTTTGGTGCCAGGAGAAGAAAAGGCTTTACTCCACGGTCAGGAAAAATCCTGCCCAGGAACCAAAATGTTTTTTGAAGCCAAATTTTTTTTTTGAAACCAAATGCAAAAATGGACACCAGGATTAGTTTCAGGATGAAATTCCATGTCTAAAAATGGTGTTGCTTCAACTTTTTAAAAATCAAGCCTTTTTGGTGCCAGGAGAAGAAAAGGCTATACTCCACGGTCAGGAAAAATCCTGCCCAGGAACCAAAATGTTTTTTGAAGCCAAATTTTTTTTTTGAAACCAAATGCCAAAATGGACACCAGGATTAGTTTCAGGATGAAATTCCATGTCTAAAAATGGTGTTGCTTCAACTTTTTAAAAATCAAGCCTTTTTGGTGCCAGGAGAAGAAAAGGCTTTACTCCACGGTCAGGAAAAATCCTGCCCAGGAACCAAAATGTTTTTTGAAGCCAAATTTTTTTTTTGAAACCAAATGCAAAAATGGACACCAGGATGAGTTTCAGGATGAAATTCCATGTCTAAAAATGGTGTTGCTTCAACTTTTTAAAAATCAAGCCTTTTTGGTGCCAGGAGAAGAAAAGGCTTTACTTCACGGTCAGGAAAAATCCTGCCCAGGAACCCAAATGTTTTTTGAAGCCAAATTTTTTTTTTGAAACCAAATGCAAAAATGGACACCAGGATGAGTTTCAGGATGAAATTCCATGTCTAAAAATGGTGTTGCTTCAACTTTTTAAAAATCAAGCCTTTTTGGTGCCAGGAGAAGAAAAGGCTTTACTCCACGGTCAGGAAAAATCCTGCCCAGGAACCAAAATGTTTTTTGAAGCCAAATTTTTTTTTTGAAACCAAATGCAAAAATGGACACCAGGATTAGTTTCAAGATGAAATTCCATGTCTAAAAATGGTGTTGCTTCAACTTTTTAAAAATCAAGCCTTTTTGGTGCCAGGAGAAGAAAAGGCTTTACTCCACGGTCAGGAAAAATCCTGCCCAGGAACCAAAATGTTTTTTGAAGCCAAATTTTTTTTTTGAAACCAAATGTAAAAACGGACACCAGGATAAGTTTCCTGATGAAATTCCATGTCTAAAAATGGTGTTGCTTCAACTTTTTAAAAATCAAGCCTTTTCGGTGCCAGGAGAAGAAAAGGCTTTACTCCACGGTCAGGAAAAATCCTGCCCAGGAACCAAAATGTTTTTTGAAGCCAAATTTTTTTTTTGAAACCAAATGCAAAAACGGACACCAGGATGAGTTTCAGGATGAAATTCCATGTCTAAAAATGGTGTTGCTTCAACTTTTTAAAAATCAAGCCTTTTTGGTGCCAGGAGAAGAAAAGGCTTTACTCCACGGTCAGGAAAAATCCTGCCCAGGAACCAAAATGTTTTTTGAAGCCAAATTTTTTTTTTTGAAACCAAATGCAAAAACGGACACCAGGATGAGTTTCAGGATGAAATTCCATGTCTAAAAATGGTGTTGCTTCAACTTTTTAAAAATCAAGCCTTTTTGGTGCCAGGAGAAGAAAAGGCTTTACTCCACGGTCAGGAAAAATCCTGCCCAGGAACCAAAATGTTTTTTGAAGCCAAATTTTTTTTTTGAAACCAAATGCAAAAACGGACACCAGGATGAGTTTTCTGATGAAATTCCATGTCTAAAAATGGTGTTGCTTCAACTTTTTAAAAATCAAGCCTTTTGGGTGCCAGGAGAAGAAAAGGCTTTACTCCACGGTCAGGAAAAATCCTGCCCAGGAACCAAAATGTTTTTTGAAGCCAAATTTTTTTTTTGAAACCAAATGCAAAAACGGACACCAGGATGAGTTTCAGGATGAAATTCCATGTCTAAAAATGGTGTTGCTTCAACTTTTTAAAAATCAAGCCTTTTCGGTGCCAGGAGAAGAAAAGGCTTTACTCCACGGTCAGGAAAAATCCTGCCCAGGAACCAAAATGTTTTTTGAAGGCAAATTTTTTTTTTTAAATCAAATGCAAAAACGGACACCAGGATGAGTTTCAGGATGAAATTCCATGTCTAAAAATGGTGTTGCTTCAACTTTTTAAAAATCAAGCCTTTTTGGTGCCAGGAGAAGAAAAGGCTTTACTCCACGGTCAGGAAAAATCCTGCCCAGGAACCAAAATGTTTTTTGAAGCCAATTTTTTTTTTTTTGAAACCAAATACAAAAACGGACACCAGGATGAGTTTCCTGATGAAATTCCATGTCTAAAAATGGTGTTGCTTCAACTTTTTAAAAATCAAGCCTTTTTGGTGCCAGGAGAAGAAAAGGTTTTACTCCACGGTGAGGAAAAATCCTGCCCAGGAACCAAAATGTTTTTTGAAGCCAAATTTTTTTTTTGAAACCAAATGCAAAAACGGACACCAGGATGAGTTTCCTGATGAAATTCCATGTTTAAAAATGGTGTTGCTTCAACTTTTTAAAAATCAAACCTTTTTGGTGCCAGGAGAAGAAAAGGCTTTACTCCACGGTCAGGAAAAATCCTGCCCAGGAACCAAAATGTTTTTTGAAGCCAAATTTTTTTTTTGAAACCAAATGCAAAAACGGACACCAGGATGAGTTTCCTGATGAAATTCCATGTCTAAAAATGGTGTTGCTTCAACTTTTTAAAAATCAAGCCTTTTTGGTGCCAGGTGAAGAAAAGGCTTTACTCCACGGTCAGGAAAAATCCTGCCCACGAACCAAAATGTTTTTTGAAGCCAAATTTTTTTTTTAAAACCAAATGCAAAAACGGACACCAGGATGAGTTTCCTGATGAAATTCCATGTCTAAAAATGGTGTTGCTTCAACTTTTTAAAAATCAAGCCTTTTTGGTGCCAGGAAAAGAAAAGGCTTTACTCCACGGTCAGGAAAAATCCTGCCCAGGAACCAAAATGTTTTTTGAAGCCAAATATTTTTTTGAAACCAAATACAAAAACGGACACCAGGATGAGTTTCCTGATGAAATTCCATGTCTAAAAATGGTGTTGCTTCAACTTTTTAAAAATCAAGCCTTTTTGGTGCCAGGAGAAGAAAAGGCTTTACTCCACGGTCAGGAAAAATCCTGCCCACGAACCAAAATGTTTTTTGAAGCCAAATTTTTTTTTTGAAACCAAATGCAAAAACGGACACCAGTATGAGTTTCAGGATGAAATTCCATGTCTAAAAATGGTGTTGCTTCAACTTTTTAAAAATCAAGCCTTTTTGGTGCCAGGAAGAAAAGGCTTTACTCCACGGTCAGGAAAAATCCTGCCCAGGAACCAAAATGTTTTTTGAAGCCAAATTTTTTTTTTTGAAACCAAATGCAAAAACGGACACCAGGATGAGTTTCAGGATGAAATTCCATGTCTAAAAATGGTGTTGCTTCAACTTTTTAAAAATCAAGCCTTTTTGGTGCCAGGAGAAGAAAAGGCTATACTCCACGGTCAGGAAAAATCCTGCCCAGGAACCAAAATGTTTTTTGAAGCCAAATTTTTTTTTTGAAACCAAATACAAAAACGGACACCAGGATGAGTTTCCTGATGAAATTCCATGTCTAAAAATGGTGTTGCTTCAACTTTTTAAAAATCAAGCCTTTTTGGTGCCAGGTGAAGAAAAGGCTTTACTCCACGGTCAGGAAAAATCCTGCCCACGAACCAAAATGTTTTTTGAAACCAAATTTTTTTTTTGAAACCAAATGCAAAAACGGACACCAGGATGAGTTTCCTGATGAAATTCCATGTCTAAAAATGGTGTTGCTTCAACTTTTTAAAAATCAAGCCTTTTTGGTGCCAGGAAAAGAAAAGGCTTTACTCCACGGTCAGGAAAAATCCTGCCCAGGAACCAAAATGTTTTTTGAAGCCAAATATTTTTTTGAAACCAAATACAAAAACGGACACCAGGATGAGTTTCCTGATGAAATTCCATGTCTAAAAATGGTGTTGCTTCAACTTTTTAAAAATCAAGCCTTTTTGGTGCCAGGAGAAGAAAAGGCTTTACTCCACGGTCAGGAAAAATCCTGCCCAGGAACCAAAATGTTTTTTGAAGCCAAATTTTTTTTTTGAAAACAAATGCAAAAACGGACACCAGGATGAGTTTCAGGATGAAATTCCATGTCTAAAAATGGTGTTGCTTCAACTTTTTAAAAATCAAGCCTTTTTGGTGCCAGGAGAAGAAAAGGCTATACTCCACGGTCAGGAAAAATCCTGCCCAGGAACCAAAATGTTTTTTGAAGCCAAATTTTTTTTTTGAAACCAAATACAAAAACGGACACCAGGATGAGTTTCCTGATGAAATTCCATGTCTAAAAATGGTGTTGCTTCAACTTTTTAAAAATCAAGCCTTTTTGGTGCCAGGAGAAGAAAAGGCTTTACTCCACGGTCAGGAAAAATCCTGCCCGGGAACCAAAATGTTTTTTGGAGCCAATTTTTTTTTTTGAAACCAAATGCAAAAACGGACACCAGGATGAGTTTCAGGATGAAATTCCATGTCTAAAAATGGTGTTGCTTAAACTTTTTACAAATCAAGCCTTTTTGGTGCCAGGAGAAGAAAAGGCTTTACTCCACGGTCAGGAAAAATCCTGCCCAGGAACCAAAATGTTTTTTGAAGCCAAATTTTTTTTTTGAAAACAAATGCAAAAACGGACACCAGGATGAGTTTCAGGATGAAATTCCATGTCTAAAAATGGTGTTGCTTCAACTTTTTAAAAATCAAGCCTTTTTGGTGCCAGGAGAAGAAAAGGCTATACTCCACGGTCAGGAAAAATCCTGCCCAGGAACCAAAATGTTTTTTGAAGCCAAATTTTTTTTTTTGAAACCAAATGCAAAAACGGACACCAGGATGAGTTTCAGGATGAAATTCCATGTCTAAAAATGGTGTTGCTTCAACTTTTTAAAAATCAAGCCTTTTTGGTGCCAGGAGAAGAAAAGGCTTTACTCCACGGTCAGGAAAAATCCTGCCCAGGAACCAAAATGTTTTTTGAAGCCAAATTTTTTTTTTGAAACCAAATGCAAAAATGGACACCAGGATTAGTTTCAGGATGAAATTCCATGTCTAAAAATGGTGTTGCTTCAACTTTTTAAAAATCAAGCCTTTTTGGTGCCAGGAGAAGAAAAGGCTTTACTTCACGGTCAGGAAAAATCCTGCCCAGGAACCCAAATGTTTTTTGAAGCCAAATTTTTTTTTTGAAACCAAATGCAAAAATGGACACCAGGATGAGTTTCAGGATGAAATTCCATGTCTAAAAATGGTGTTGCTTCAACTTTTTAAAAATCAAGCCTTTTTGGTGCCAGGAGAAGAAAAGGCTTTACTCCACGGTCAGGAAAAATCCTGCCCAGGAACCAAAATGTTTTTTGAAGCCAAATTTTTTTTTTGAAAACAAATGCAAAAACGGACACCAGGATGAGTTTCAGGATGAAATTCCATGTCTAAAAATGGTGTTGCTTCAACTTTTTAAAAATCAAGCCTTTTTGGTGCCAGGAGAAGAAAAGGCTTTACTCCACAGTCAGGAAAAATCCTGCCCAGGAACCAAAATGTTTTTTGAAGCCAAATTTTTTTTTTGAAACCAAATGCAAAAACGGACACCAGGATGAGTTTCAGGATGAAATTCCATGTCTAAAAATGGTGTTGCTTCAACTTTTTAAAAATCAAGCCTTTTTGGTGCCAGGAGAAGAAAAGGCTATACTCCACGGTCAGGAAAAATCCTGCCCGGGAACCAAAATGTTTTTTGGAGCCAATTTTTTTTTTTGAAACCAAATGCAAAAACGGACACCAGGATGAGTTTCAGGATGAAATTCCATGTCTAAAAATGGTGTTGCTTAAACTTTTTACAAATCAAGCCTTTTTGGTGCCAGGAGAAGAAAAGGCTTTACTCCACGGTCAGGAAAAATCCTGCCCAGGAACCAAAATGTTTTTTGAAGCCAAATTTTTTTTTTGAAACCAAATGCAAAAACGGACACCAGGATGAGTTTCAGGATGAAATTCCATGTCTAAAAATGGTGTTGCTTCAACTTTTTAAAAATCTAGCCTTTTTGGTGCCAGGAGAAGAAAAGGCTTTACTTCACGGTCAGGAAAAATCCTGCCCAGGAACCAAAATGTTTTTTGAAGCCAAATTTTTTTTTTTGAAACCAAATGCAAAAACGGACACCAGGATGAGTTTCAGGATGAAATTCCATGTCTAAAAATGGTGTTGCTTCAACTTTTTAAAGATCAAGCCTTTTTGGTGCCAGGAGAAGAAAAGGCTTTACTCCACGGTCAGGAAAAATCCTGCCCAGGAACCAAAATGTTTTTTGAAGCCAAATTTTTTTTTTGAAACCAGATGCAAAAACGGACACCAGGATGAGTTTCAGGATGAAATTCCATGTCTAAAAATGGTGTTGCTTCAACTTTTTAAAAATCAAGCCTTTTTGGTGCCAGGAGAAGAAAAGGGTATACTCCACGGTCAGGAAAAATCCTGCCCAGGAACCAAAATGTTTTTTGAAGCCAAATTTTTTTTTTGAAACCAAATGCAAAAACGGACACCAGGATGAGTTTCAGGATGAAATTCCATGTCTAAAAATGGTGTTGCTTCAACTTTTTAAAAATCAAGCCTTTTTGGTGCCAGGAGAAGAAAAGGCTTTACTTCACGGTCAGGAAAAATCCTGCCCAGGAACCCAAATGTTTTTTGAAGCCAAATTTTTTTTTTGAAACCAAATGAAAAAATGGACACCAGGATGAGTTTCAGGATGAAATTCCATGTCTAAAAATGGTGTTGCTTCAACTTTTTAAAAATCAAGCCTTTTTGGTGCCAGGAGAAGAAAAGGCTTTACTCCACGGTCAGGAAAAATCCTGCCCAGGAACCAAAATGTTTTTTGAAGCCAAATTTTTTTTTTGAAAACAAATGCAAAAACGGACACCAGGATGAGTTTCAGGATGAAATTCCATGTCTAAAAATGGTGTTGCTTCAACTTTTTAAAAATCAAGCCTTTTTGGTGCCAGGAGAAGAAAAGGCTTTACTCCACGGTCAGGAAAAATCCTGCCCAGGAACCAAAATGTTTTTTGAAGCCAAATTTTTTTTTTGAAACCAAATGCAAAAACGAACACCAGGATGAGTTTCAGGATGAAATTCCATGTCTAAAAATGGTGTTGCTTCAACTTTTTAAAAATCAAGCCTTTTTGGTGCCAGGAGAAGAAAAGGCTATACTCCACGGTCAGGAAAAATCCTGCCCAGGAACCAAAATGTTTTTTGAAGCCAAATTTTTTTTTTGAAACCAAATGCAAAAACGGACACCAGGATGAGTTTCAGGATGAAATTCCATGTCTAAAAATGGTGTTGCTTCAACTTTTTAAAAATCAAGCCTTTTTGGTGCCAGGAGAAGAAAAGGCTTTACTCCACGGTCAGGAAAAATCCTGCCCAGGAACCAAAATGTTTTTTGAAGCCAAATTTTTTTTTTGAAACCAAATACAAAAACGGACACCAGGATGAGTTTCAGGATGAAATTCCATGTCTAAAAATGGTGTTGCTTCAACTTTTTAAAAATCAAGCCTTTTTGGTGCCAGGAGAAGAAAAGGCTTTACTCCACGGTCAGGAAAAATCCTGCCCAGGAACCAAAATGTTTTTTGAAGCCAAATTTTTTTTTTTGAAACCAAAAGCAAAAACGGACACCAGGATGAGTTTCAGGATGAAATTCCATGTCTAAAAATGGTGTTGCTTCAACTTTTTAAAAATCAAGCCTTTTTGGTGCCAGGAGAAGAAAAGGCTATACTCCACGGTCAGGAAAAATCCTGCCCAGGAACCAAAATGTTTTTTGAAGCCAAATTTTTTTTTTGAAACCAAAAGCAAAAACGGACACCAGGATGAGTTTCAGGATGAAATTCCATGTCTAAAAATGGTGTTGCTTCAACTTTTTAAAAATCAAGCCTTTTTGGTGCCAGGAGAAGAAAAGGCTATACTCCACGGCCAGGAAAAATCCTGCCCAGGAACCAAAATGTTTTTTGAAGCCAAATTTTTTTTTTGAAACCAAATGCAAAAACGGACACCAGGATGAGTTTCAGGATGAAATTCCATGTCTAAAAATGGTGTTGCTTCAACTTTTTAAAAATCAAGCCTTTTTGGTGCCAGGAGAAGAAAAGGCTTTACTCCACGGTCAGGAAAAATCCTGCCCAGGAACCAAAATGTTTTTTGAAGCCAAATTTTTTTTTTGAAACCAGATGCAAAAACGGACACCAGGATGAGTTTCAGGATGAAATTCCATGTCTAAAAATGGTGTTGCTTCAACTTTTTAAAAATCAAGCCTTTTTGGTGCCAGGAGAAGAAAAGGGTATACTCCACGGTCAGGAAAAATCCTGCCCAGGAACCAAAATGTTTTTTGAAGCCAAATTTTTTTTTTGAAACCAAATGCAAAAATGGACACCAGGATTAGTTTCAGGATGAAATTCCATGTCTAAAAATGGTGTTGCTTCAACTTTTTAAAAATCAAGCCTCTTTGGTGCCAGGAGAAGAAAAGGCTTTACTTCACGGTCAGGAAAAATCCTGCCCAGGAACCCAAATGTTTTTTGAAGCCAAATTTTTTTTTTGAAACCAAATGCAAAAATGGACACCAGGATGAGTTTCAGGATGAAATTCCATGTCTAAAAATGGTGTTGCTTCAACTTTTTAAAAATCAAGCCTTTTTGGTGCCAGGAGAAGAAAAGGCTTTACTCCACGGTCAGGAAAAATCCTGCCCAGGAACCAAAATGTTTTTTGAAGCCAAATTTTTTTTTTGAAAACAAATGCAAAAACGGACACCAGGATGAGTTTCAGTATGAAATTCCATGTCTAAAAATGGTGTTGCTTCAACTTTTTAAAAATCAAGCCTTTTTGGTGCCAGGAGAAGAAAAGGCTATACTCCACGGTCAGGAAAAATCCTGCCCAGGAACCAAAATGTTTTTTGAAGCCAAATTTTTTTTTTGAAACCAAATGCAAAAACGAACACCAGGATGAGTTTCAGGATGAAATTCCATGTCTAAAAATGGTGTTGCTTCAACTTTTTAAAAATCAAGCCTTTTTGGTGCCAGGAGAAGAAAAGGCTATACTCCACGGTCAGGAAAAATCCTGCCCAGGAACCAAAATGTTTTTTGAAGCCAAATTTTTTTTTTGAAACCAAATGCAAAAACGGACACCAGGATGAGTTTCAGGATGAAATTCCATGTCTAAAAATGGTGTTGCTTCAACTTTTTAAAAATCAAGCCTTTTTGGTGCCAGGAGAAGAAAAGGCTTTACTCCACGGTCAGAAAAAATCCTGCCCGGGAACCAAAATGTTTTTTGGAGCCAATTTTTTTTTTTGAAACCAAATGCAAAAACGGACACCAGGATGAGTTTCAGGATGAAATTCCATGTCTAAAAATGGTGTTGCTTCAACTTTTTAAAAATCAAGCCTTTTTGGTGCCAGGAGAAGAAAAGGCTTTACTCCACGGTCAGGAAAAATCCTGCCCAGGAACCAAAATGTTTTTTGAAGCCAAATTTTTTTTTTGAAACCAAAAGCAAAAACGGACACCAGGATGAGTTTCAGGATGAAATTCCATGTCTAAAAATGGTGTTGCTTCAACTTTTTAAAAATCAAGCCTTTTTGGTGCCAGGAGAAGAAAAGGCTATACTCCACGGTCAGGAAAAATCCTGCCCAGGAACCAAAATGTTTTTTGAAGCCAAATTTTTTTTTTGAAACCAAATGCAAAAACGGACACCAGGATGAGTTTCAGTATGAAATTCCATGTCTAAAAATGGTGTTGCTTCAACTTTTTAAAAATCAAGCCTTTTTGGTGCCAGGAGAAGAAAAGGCTATACTCCACGGTCAGGAAAAATCCTGCCCAGGAACCAAAATGTTTTTTGAAGCCAAATTTTTTTTTTGAAACCAAATGCAAAAACGAACACCAGGATGAGTTTCAGGATGAAATTCCATGTCTAAAAATGGTGTTGCTTCAACTTTTTAAAAATCAAGCCTTTTTGGTGCCAGGAGAAGAAAAGGCTATACTCCACGGTCAGGAAAAATCCTGCCCAGGAACCAAAATGTTTTTTGAAGCCAAATTTTTTTTTTGAAACCAAATGCAAAAACGGACACCAGGATGAGTTTCAGGATGAAATTCCATGTCTAAAAATGGTGTTGCTTCAACTTTTTAAAAATCAAGCCTTTTTGGTGCCAGGAGAAGAAAAGGCTTTACTCCACGGTCAGAAAAAATCCTGCCCGGGAACCAAAATGTTTTTTGGAGCCAATTTTTTTTTTTGAAACCAAATGCAAAAACGGACACCAGGATGAGTTTCAGGATGAAATTCCATGTCTAAAAATGGTGTTGCTTCAACTTTTTAAAAATCAAGCCTTTTTGGTGCCAGGAGAAGAAAAGGCTTTACTCCACGGTCAGGAAAAATCCTGCCCAGGAACCAAAATGTTTTTTGAAGCCAAATTTTTTTTTTGAAACCAAAAGCAAAAACGGACACCAGGATGAGTTTCAGGATGAAATTCCATGTCTAAAAATGGTGTTGCTTCAACTTTTTAAAAATCAAGCCTTTTTGGTGCCAGGAGAAGAAAAGGCTATACTCCACGGTCAGGAAAAATCCTGCCCAGGAACCAAAATGTTTTTTGAAGCCAAATTTTTTTTTTGAAACCAAATGCAAAAACGGACACCAGGATGAGTTTCAGGATGAAATTCCATGTCTAAAAATGGTGTTGCTTCAACTTTTTAAAAATCAAGCCTTTTTGGTGCCAGGAGAAGAAAAGGCTTTACTCCACGGTCAGGAAAAATCCTGCCCAGGAACCAAAATGTTTTTTGAAGCCAAATTTTTTTTTTGAAACCAGATGCAAAAACGGACACCAGGATGAGTTTCAGGATGAAATTCCATGTCTAAAAATGGTGTTGCTTCAACTTTTTAAAAATCAAGCCTTTTTGGTGCCAGGAGAAGAAAAGGGTATACTCCACGGTCAGGAAAAATCCTGCCCAGGAACCAAAATGTTTTTTGAAGCCAAATTTTTTTTTTGAAACCAAATGCAAAAATGGACACCAGGATTAGTTTCAGGATGAAATTCCATGTCTAAAAATGGTGTTGCTTCAACTTTTTAAAAATCAAGCCTCTTTGGTGCCAGGAGAAGAAAAGGCTTTACTTCACGGTCAGGAAAAATCCTGCCCAGGAACCCAAATGTTTTTTGAAGCCAAATTTTTTTTTTGAAACCAAATGCAAAAATGGACACCAGGATGAGTTTCAGGATGAAATTCCTTGTCTAAAAATGGTGTTGCTTCAACTTTTTAAAAATCAAGCCTTTTTGGTGCCAGGAGAAGAAAAGGCTTTACTCCACGGTCAGGAAAAATCCTGCCCAGGAACCAAAATGTTTTTTGAAGCCAAATTTTTTTTTTGAAAACAAATGCAAAAACGGACACCAGGATGAGTTTCAGTATGAAATTCCATGTCTAAAAATGGTGTTGCTTCAACTTTTTAAAAATCAAGCCTTTTTGGTGCCAGGAGAAGAAAAGGCTATACTCCACGGTCAGGAAAAATCCTGCCCAGGAACCAAAATGTTTTTTGAAGCCAAATTTTTTTTTTGAAACCAAATGCAAAAATGGACACCAGGATTAGTTTCAGGATGAAATTCCATGTCTAAAAATGGTGTTGCTTCAACTTTTTAAAAATCAAGCCTTTTTGGTGCCAGGAGAAGAAAAGGCTTTACTCCACGGTCAGGAAAAATCCTGCCCAGGAACCAAAATGTTTTTTGAAGCCAAATTTTTTTTTTGAAAACAAATGCAAAAACGGACACCAGGATGAGTTTCAGTATGAAATTCCATGTCTAAAAATGGTGTTGCTTCAACTTTTTAAAAATCAAGCCTTTTTGGTGCCAGGAGAAGAAAAGGCTTTACTCCACGGTCAGGAAAAATCCTGCCCAGGAACCAAAATGTTTTTTGAAGCCAAATTTTTTTTTTGAAACCAAATGCAAAAACGGACACCAGGATGAGTTTCCTGATGAAATTCCATGTCTAAAAATGGTGTTGCTTCAACTTTTTAAAAATCAAGCCTTTTCGGTGCCAGGAGAAGAAAAGGCTTTACTCCACGGTCAGGAAAAATCCTGCCCAGGAACCAAAATGTTTTTTGAAGCCAAATTTTTTTTTTGAAACCAAATGCAAAAACGGACACCAGGATGAGTTTCCTGATGAAATTCCATGTCTAAAAATGGTGTTGCTTCAACTTTTTAAAAATCAAGCCTTTTTGGTGCCAGGAGAAGAAAAGGCTTTACTCCACGGTCAGGAAAAATCCTGCCCAGGAACCAAAATGTTTTTTGAAGCCAAATTTTTTTTTTGAAAACAAATGCAAAAACGGACACCAGGATGAGTTTCAGTATGAAATTCCATGTCTAAAAATGGTGTTGCTTCAACTTTTTAAAAATCAAGCCTTTTTGGTGCCAGGAGAAGAAAAGGCTTTACTCCACGGTCAGGAAAAATCCTGCCCAGGAACCAAAATGTTTTTTGAAGCCAAATTTTTTTTTTGAAACCAAATGCAAAAACGGACACCAGGATGAGTTTCAGGATGAAATTCCATGTCTAAAAATGGTGTTGCTTCAACTTTTTAAAAATCAAGCCTTTTTGGTGCCAGGAGAAGAAAAGGCTTTACTCCACGGTCAGGAAAAATCCTGCCCAGGAACCAAAATGTTTTTTGAAGCCAAATTTTTTTTTTTGAAACCAAATGCAAAAACGGACACCAGGATGAGTTTCAGGATGAAATTCCATGTCTAAAAATGGTGTTGCTTCAACTTTTTAAAAATCAAGCCTTTTTGGTGCCAGGAGAAGAAAAGGCTTTACTCCACGGTCAGGAAAAATCCTGCCCAGGAACCAAAATGTTTTTTGAAGCCAAATTTTTTTTTTGAAACCAAATGCAAAAACGGACACCAGGATGAGTTTTCTGATGAAATTCCATGTCTAAAAATGGTGTTGCTTCAACTTTTTAAAAATCAAGCCTTTTGGGTGCCAGGAGAAGAAAAGGCTTTACTCCACGGTCAGGAAAAATCCTGCCCAGGAACCAAAATGTTTTTTGAAGCCAAATTTTTTTTTTGAAACCAAATGCAAAAACGGACACCAGGATGAGTTTCAGGATGAAATTCCATGTCTAAAAATGGTGTTGCTTCAACTTTTTAAAAATCAAGCCTTTTCGGTGCCAGGAGAAGAAAAGGCTTTACTCCACGGTCAGGAAAAATCCTGCCCAGGAACCAAAATGTTTTTTGAAGGCAAATTTTTTTTTTTTAAACCAAATGCAAAAACGGACACCAGGATCAGTTTCAGGATGAAATTCCATGTCTAAAAATGGTGTTGCTTCAACTTTTTAAAAATCAAGCCTTTTTGGTGCCAGGAGAAGAAAAGGCTTTACTCCACGGTCAGGAAAAATCCTGCCCAGGAACCAAAATGTTTTTTGAAGCCAAATTTTTTTTTTGAAACCAAATGCAAAAACGGACACCAGGATGAGTTTCAGGATGAAATTCCATGTCTAAAAATGGTGTTGCTTCAACTTTTTAAAAATCAAGCCTTTTTGGTGCCAGGAGAAGAAAAGGCTATACTCCACGGTCAGGAAAAATCCTGCCCAGGAACCAAAATGTTTTTTGAAGCCAAATTTTTTTTTTGAAACCAAATGCAAAAACGGACACCAGGATGAGTTTCAGGATGAAATTCCATGTCTAAAAATGGTGTTGCTTCAACTTTTTAAAAATCAAGCCTTTTTGGTGCCAGGAGAAGAAAAGGCTTTACTCCACGGTCAGGAAAAATCCTGCCCAGGAACCAAAATGTTTTTTGAAGCCAAATTTTTTTTTTGAAACCAGATGCAAAAACGGACACCAGGATGAGTTTCAGGATGAAATTCCATGTCTAAAAATGGTGTTGCTTCAACTTTTTAAAAATCAAGCCTTTTTGGTGCCAGGAGAAGAAAAGGGTATACTCCACGGTCAGGAAAAATCCTGCCCAGGAACCAAAATGTTTTTTGAAGCCAAATTTTTTTTTTGAAACCAAATGCAAAAATGGACACCAGGATTAGTTTCAGGATGAAATTCCATGTCTAAAAATGGTGTTGCTTCAACTTTTTAAAAATCAAGCCTCTTTGGTGCCAGGAGAAGAAAAGGCTTTACTTCACGGTCAGGAAAAATCCTGCCCAGGAACCCAAATGTTTTTTGAAGCCAAATTTTTTTTTTGAAACCAAATGCAAAAATGGACACCAGGATGAGTTTCAGGATGAAATTCCATGTCTAAAAATGGTGTTGCTTCAACTTTTTAAAAATCAAGCCTTTTTGGTGCCAGGAGAAGAAAAGGCTTTACTCCACGGTCAGGAAAAATCCTGCCCAGGAACCAAAATGTTTTTTGAAGCCAAATTTTTTTTTTGAAAACAAATGCAAAAACGGACACCAGGATGAGTTTCAGTATGAAATTCCATGTCTAAAAATGGTGTTGCTTCAACTTTTTAAAAATCAAGCCTTTTTGGTGCCAGGAGAAGAAAAGGCTATACTCCACGGTCAGGAAAAATCCTGCCCAGGAACCAAAATGTTTTTTGAAGCCAAATTTTTTTTTTGAAACCAAATGCAAAAATGGACACCAGGATTAGTTTCAGGATGAAATTCCATGTCTAAAAATGGTGTTGCTTCAACTTTTTAAAAATCAAGCCTTTTTGGTGCCAGGAGAAGAAAAGGCTTTACTCCACGGTCAGGAAAAATCCTGCCCAGGAACCAAAATGTTTTTTGAAGCCAAATTTTTTTTTTGAAAACAAATGCAAAAACGGACAGCAGGATGAGTTTCAGTATGAAATTCCATGTCTAAAAATGGTGTTGCTTCAACTTTTTAAAAATCAAGCCTTTTTGGTGCCAGGAGAAGAAAAGGCTTTACTCCACGGTCAGGAAAAATCCTGCCCAGGAACCAAAATGTTTTTTGAAGCCAAATTTTTTTTTTGAAACCAAATGCAAAAACGGACACCAGGATGAGTTTCCTGATGAAATTCCATGTCTAAAAATGGTGTTGCTTCAACTTTTTAAAAATCAAGCCTTTTCGGTGCCAGGAGAAGAAAAGGCTTTACTCCACGGTCAGGAAAAATCCTGCCCAGGAACCAAAATGTTTTTTGAAGCCAAATTTTTTTTTTGAAACCAAATGCAAAAACGGACACCAGGATGAGTTTCCTGATGAAATTCCATGTCTAAAAATGGTGTTGCTTCAACTTTTTAAAAATCAAGCCTTTTTGGTGCCAGGAGAAGAAAAGGCTTTACTCCACGGTCAGGAAAAATCCTGCCCAGGAACCAAAATGTTTTTTGAAGCCAAATTTTTTTTTTGAAAACAAATGCAAAAACGGACACCAGGATGAGTTTCAGTATGAAATTCCATGTCTAAAAATGGTGTTGCTTCAACTTTTTAAAAATCAAGCCTTTTTGGTGCCAGGAGAAGAAAAGGCTTTACTCCACGGTCAGGAAAAATCCTGCCCAGGAACCAAAATGTTTTTTGAAGCCAAATTTTTTTTTTGAAACCAAATGCAAAAACGGACACCAGGATGAGTTTCAGGATGAAATTCCATGTCTAAAAATGGTGTTGCTTCAACTTTTTAAAAATCAAGCCTTTTTGGTTCCAGGAGAAGAAAAGGCTATACTCCACGGTCAGGAAAAAATCCTGCCCAGGAACCAAAATGTTTTTTGAAGCCAAATTTTTTTTTTGAAACCAAATGCAAAAACGGACACCAGGATGAGTTTCAGGATGAAATTCCATGTCTAAAAATGGTGTTGCTTCAACTTTTTAAAAATCAAGCCTTTTTGGTGCCAGGAGAAGAAAAGGCTTTACTCCACGGTCAGGAAAAATCCTGCCCAGGAACCAAAATGTTTTTTGAAGCCAAATTTTTTTTTTGAAACCAAATGCAAAAACGGACACCAGGATGAGTTTTCTGATGAAATTCCATGTCTAAAAATGGTGTTGCTTCAACTTTTTAAAAATCAAGCCTTTTGGGTGCCAGGAGAAGAAAAGGCTTTACTCCACGGTCAGGAAAAATCCTGCCCAGGAACCAAAATGTTTTTTGAAGCCAAATTTTTTTTTTGAAACCAAATGCAAAAACGGACACCAGGATGAGTTTCAGGATGAAATTCCATGTCTAAAAATGGTGTTGCTTCAACTTTTTAAAAATCAAGCCTTTTCGGTGCCAGGAGAAGAAAAGGCTTTACTCCACGGTCAGGAAAAATCCTGCCCAGGAACCAAAATGTTTTTTGAAGGCAAATTTTTTTTTTTTAAACCAAATGCAAAAACGGACACCAGGATGAGTTTCAGGATGAAATTCCATGTCTAAAAATGGTGTTGCTTCAACTTTTTAAAAATCAAGCCTTTTTGGTGCCAGGAGAAGAAAAGGCTTTACTCCACGGTCAGGAAAAATCCTGCCCAGGAACCAAAATGTTTTTTGAAGCCAATTTTTTTTTTTTGAAACCAAATACAAAAACGGACACCAGGATGAGTTTCCTGATGAAATTCCATGTCTAAAAATGGTGTTGCTTCAACTTTTTAAAAATCAAGCCTTTTTGGTGCCAGGAGAAGAAAAGGTTTTACTCCACGGTGAGGAAAAATCCTGCCCAGGAACCAAAATGTTTTTTGAAGCCAAATTTTTTTTTTGAAACCAAATGCAAAAACGGACACCAGGATGAGTTTCCTGATGAAATTCCATGTCTAAAAATGGTGTTGCTTCAACTTTTTAAAAATCAAACCTTTTTGGTGCCAGGAGAAGAAAAGGCTTTACTCCACGGTCAGGAAAAATCCTGCCCAGGAACCAAAATGTTTTTTGAAGCCAAATTTTTTTTTTGAAACCAAATGCAAAAACGGACACCAGGATGAGTTTCCTGATGAAATTCCATGTCTAAAAATGGTGTTGCTTCAACTTTTTAAAAATCAAGCCTTTTTGGTGCCAGGTGAAGAAAAGGCTTTACTCCACGGTCAGGAAAAATCCTGCCCACGAACCAAAATGTTTTTTGAAGCCAAATTTTTTTTTTGAAACCAAATGCAAAAACGGACACCAGGATGAGTTTCCTGATGAAATTCCATGTCTAAAAATGGTGTTGCTTCAACTTTTTAAAAATCAAGCCTTTTTGGTGCCAGGAAAAGAAAAGGCTTTACTCCACGGTCAGGAAAAATCCTGCCCAGGAACCAAAATGTTTTTTGAAGCCAAATATTTTTTTGAAACCAAATACAAAAACGGACACCAGGATGAGTTTCCTGATGAAATTCCATGTCTAAAAATGGTGTTGCTTCAACTTTTTAAAAATCAAGCCTTTTTGGTGCCAGGAGAAGAAAAGGCTTTACTCCACGGTCAGGAAAAATCCTGCCCACGAACCAAAATGTTTTTTGAAGCCAAATTTTTTTTTTGAAACCAAATGCAAAAACGGACACCAGTATGAGTTTCAGGATGAAATTCCATGTCTAAAAATGGTGTTGCTTCAACTTTTTAAAAATCAAGCCTTTTTGGTGCCAGGAAGAAAAGGCTTTACTCCACGGTCAGGAAAAATCCTGCCCAGGAACCAAAATGTTTTTTGAAGCCAAATTTTTTTTTTTGAAACCAAATGCAAAAACGGACACCAGGATGAGTTTCAGGATGAAATTCCATGTCTAAAAATGGTGTTGCTTCAACTTTTTAAAAATCAAGCCTTTTTGGTGCCAGGAGAAGAAAAGGCTTTACTCCACGGTCAGGAAAAATGCTGTCCAGGAACCAAAATGTTTTTTGAAGCCAAATTTTTTTTTTGAAACCAAATGCAAAAACGGACACCAGGATGACACCAGCAGTTTCCTTCTCCAGCTTCTTTGGCTATCAGAAAGAATCAGACATGGCTTTCTTTTTAATTCACCTCCACCCTCTTATCGGGCTATCAGGAAAAGTCAGACAGAAGTCATTTTCTTCTCCGCCCTCTTATCGGGCGACTCTCGACACCTTTTATTTGAATTCACTGAAGCGACAGGAGTTCCCCGGGTGCCAAGTTTCAAAAAAAAAAAAAAAAAAAAAGAATCCCGCAAACGCCGTTGGCAGGATGACGTGGCATAAAGGCAACCTGTCCGACGAAGCTGGAGTTTTGGAAAATGCCTTTTTGTGTGTGTGTGTGTGTGTGTGTGTGTCCCTACCAAGCCAACATTCCTTGCGTGCCACGTGCTCGGGGTGCCCGTGGGAACGGGTGAGATGGACGCTTCGAGATGGTTGTCCATCAAGGCAAGAAATAAAACGCATCCTGGAATTATTACACCCACCACCCACCCACCCAGGGGAAGTTCAAAGGGCGCGTAATTTTTCCCCCCCGCAGACGTTTCATTCCCCAGCTAGGGAACATCATCAGTGTTAGCGGGAGTGGGGTTTGCTTCTTGTTTGGGTGATTGGAGTGTGGTTTCCTCCCGCCCCCCACTTTGCAGTTGTTTGATTAGGGTGTTGTTTTCTCCTTGATGCTTTGCCTGGTGCAAATTCCCGCTTATCTAAACAGTAAGCAATTCCCACACTCACTAACGCTGATGATGTTACCTAGTTGGATAATGAAACATCTGCCAGAAAACAACCAAGCTCAGAGAGCACTAAGGACCCCGCGGTCCTCCTCTTCCTCTTCTTCCTCCTCCTCTCCAGAAATCCCACTCCCTTCTAGCACTGATGATGCTATCTAGTTGGGTGAAGAAATGTTTGTAAGAAAAGCATCAAGCTCAGAGACCACCAGGAACCCCACAGTCATTGTCCTCCTTCTCGCCTTTTCTTCCTCCTCCTCCTCTCCTCCTCTCCCTCCTCCTCTTGCTCTTCTCTTTCTCCTCCATTCCACAAACCCCACTCCCTTCTAGCACTAATGATGTAACCTAGCTGGGTGAAGAAACGTCTGTAAAAAAAAAACCAACAATCTCAGAGACCACCGACCCCACACATATGAGAGATGCAGCACCTGCTTAACAGGTTCAGAACAGAACTTCCATTGATTCCCCCCCATCTGCTTTGTGTAATCAAGCACACTCACAGTTCATTAACTTTTCTGGTTTATTCTCTTTCCTTGGCCAAATTCAACAGCTTAGGTTGAACGATTGAGGGGACCAATTATCTCTAGCCACAATGTCCTTCCTGTCAACGACTACTTCAGCTTCAACCACAACAATACACGAGCAAATAATAAGATACAAACTCAAGGTAAACCGCTCCAAACTCGATTGCAGAAAATACGACTTCAGCAACAGAGTGGTCAATGCCTGGAATGCACTACCTGACTCTGTTTCATTCCCCAAACCCCCAAAATTTTAACCTTAAACTCTCTACTGTTGACCTCACCCCATTCCTAAGAGGTCCGTAAGGAGCGTGCATAAGTACACCAGCGTGCCTACCGTCCCTGTCCTAATATTCCTTTTTACTTACTCTTTTCATGTCTTCAAATTATGTTTATACTTTTACCTGTTATCTTATATATGCTTGACAAATAAACTTATGATGATTATGATTTATCATCAAAGGCACCTCCGAGAATTGGATTAAATCGCCATCCAAACGGATTTTACCAGGAAAGGAATGACGTTTTCAATCCCTCAGACAGACTTTATCATTTCCATCTAGATAATTCAGGTACCTGTCAGGTGAGAACATCCTTCCAAAGCTCCAAGAAAGGTTTGTAAGAACCTTCCCTAATTTTATTGTTTGACCAAGCCTTGGTAGTACAGTGGACTAAAGCACACTGTTATTAACATCTGCTGCTTGCAATTACTGCAGGTTCGAATCTCACCAGGCTCAAGGTTGACTCAGCCTTCCATCCTTTCAAAGGTAGGTAAAATGAGGACCCAGATAGTGGGGGCAATAAGCTGACTTTGTATAAAATATACAAAAGTATGAAGGCTATTGCTTAACGCATTGTCAGCCGCCCTGAGTCTCCGGAGAAGGGCGGCATATAAATTAAAGCAAAAAAAACAAACAAAAACGCAGGTCCTAAGAAATCAAAGATAAGGCACGCTGTGATTTGAAATTTTATGCCTGCCCTTACATGTCTCCCTGAGTGGTTCTCCCATTGGGGCAAAGTTCAACTTCTGTGAATTTTAGGCAAAAGGTGGAACCAGAATGTATTTGTCCTTGAATAAAGCTGGATTAAACCAGGGGTGTTCTGGAACCGGGACTGGAAGGAAAAATGTTTCCTATGGCTGGAAGGGACCTTGGAGGTCTTCTAGTCCAACCCCCTGCCCACGAGCCACCAGTTCTCTTAGGTAAAAGTAAAGGTTCCCCTCGCACATATGTGCTAGTTGTTCCCGACTCTAGGTGCTCATCTCCGTTTCAAAACCGAAGAGCCAGCGCTGTCTGAAGACGTCTCCTTGGTCATGGGACCGGCATGACTCAACGCCAAAGACGCACGGAACGCTGTTCCCTTCCCACCAAAGGTGGTGCCTATTTTTCTACTTGCATTTTTTTTTTACGTGCTTTCGAACTGCTAAGTTGGCAGAAGCTGGGACAAGTAAATGGGAGCTCACCCCATTACGCGGCACTCGAACCGCTGAACTGCAGTATACTAAAAAAAAAATAAAAATAAAAATGAAGATGGCAGACATCATAGAAAGGAGATAAAGCTTCGCACCGTTCGGCCTTTCATCTTCTTGACAATTTGGAAACGTGTCATAAGGACAGGCCCGGCTTCTTAGCACAGAAGATTGCGTTACTGTAAATCATGCCCTGCTGTTTAGCTAAAGCATGTGCGTGCTGCATGACGGAAACAGAAGATGACCCAATGTCGAAATGTATTTCCCCCCCACCCCCGGATCTTTGTTTATTCGTAGAGTATATGGGTGTGAATATGTGCTTGACTGCCTTTGTGGGTTGATTTCGAACATTTCAGTTGTGCCCGTTCTGCTCAGTATCCAAAAGCAAGGCACCAAGTGAAAATATTTGTCACATCATTGAAAGGTGATGGAAGGAAAACCCCAACCTATCTGTCTGTCCATCTACCTATCCATCCATATCTATCTATCTGTCTGTCTGTCTGTCTGTCTGTCTGTCTATCTATCTACCTACCTACCTATCATCTGTCTATCTGTCTGTCTATCTATCTATCTATCTATCTATCTATCTATCTATCTATCTATCATCTATCTATCTATCTATCTATCTATCTATCTATCTATCTATCTCACTATATGTCTCTCTATCTATCCTATCTATCGATCCATTCTATCACCTCTCTTTTTCATCAATTTACCTACTATCCATTCTATCATCTATCAACTTTTTGTCTGTCTGTCTACCTATCCATCCATATCTATCTATCTATCTATCTATCTATCTATCTATCTATCTACTTACTTACCTATCTACCTATCATCTGTCTATCTATCTATCTATCTATCTATCTATCTATCTATCTATCTATCTATCTCTCTGTATGTCTCTCTCTCTATCTATCCTATCTATCTATTCTATCACTTCTCTTTTTCATCAATCTACCTACTATCCATTCTATCATCTATCAACTGTCTGTCTGTCTATTATCTATCTATCTATCTGTCATCTATCTGTCTGTCTGTCTATCTATCTATCTACCTACCTACCTATCATCTACCTATCATCTATCTATCTATCTATCTATCTATCTAGTCTCTATATATCTATCTATCTATCCTGCCTATCTATCCATTCGATAACCTCTCTCTTTCATCAATCTACCTACTATCCATTCTATCATCTATAAACTGTCTGTCTGTCTGTCTCCCTACCTACCTGCCTGTCTTCCTGCTGAAGTAGCCTTCACAATGCCCTCTCAAGGCATCAGCCACCAAGCTGGAATTTAAAAAAAAAAAAAAACACACTTCCACCGTGCTCCTCAACTTGAAATAAAGTTGACGCAGGCTGAAATCTCCAGAGTCTGTGACTGTTTCCAGACCGACAAACCCTCCAGAGATTTGTATCGGATTTCTCGTTTCCTCCCAAGTCAGATCAGACGTGAATTGAACCTTTTTTCTTTTTCTTTCTTTTCTTTCTTTCTTTCTTTCTTTCTTTCTTTCTTTCTTTCTTTTCTTTCTTTCTTTCTTTTTCTTTTCTTTTTCATCCACACAACTTATGCTCGGCCGCAAAGCCATGGCTTTTTGTGGCCTCAAACTGCACAACCGGACTGTTTCCGCTCTCTCTTGTCTCGCTCCTTCCGCTAAGACAGGTGTCTGCTCACCTGGACTGCTTGAGAACTCGGCTAGCCAACATTTCGGTGGAGAAAACTGTTGCAATCCGATGCGCTTTGCTGGGGGAAAAAAAAAAAGGAAAGTGACAGCCCTTGCCAACTGGTAAACAAAACTTGTGAGCAGGATGTGCTCCAGTGTTGTGTATGGGTGTTGGGGGGGGTGTTGCCTAAGAGGACCTCTTGAGGCTAGGAAGGGAGGAAGGGAGGGGAAACACGAGGGGTTGACCCAGCCGCATTCATCTCTCTCCGCAAGCAAGATTTACACGGAATCAGCCCGACTGTAACCTCGCTGCTTCCCTCTTCCTGGTGCTTATCCTGCCCCCGGTTCCTGAGAAGAACCTGTTTTCTGCCTTCTGGAGGTAAGCGTGGACAACTCTTCTTCTCTTTCTTTTGGGGGGTGGGGTGGGGGAAATGGAGCTTGTTTCTCTTCTTCTCCTGTTTCTTCTGCTTTTTCATTTCTTTTAGGTATTTTAGTACCCTTTAGGCACTAGTCTTCTTCTTTTCCTCCTCCTCCTTTAATATTTGCAACATTTTATATTTTACAGTTCTTCCTCTTCCTCTTATATTTTACAGTTCTTCTTCTTCCTCTTCTTCTTTCTTCTTCTTTTCCTCCTCCTCCTCTCCTATTTGCAACATGTTATATTTTACAGAACTACTTCTTCTTCTTCTTCTTCTTCTTCTTCTCTTCTTCTTCTTCTTCTTCTTCTTCTTCTTCTTCTTCTTCTCCTCCTCCTCCTCCTCCTCCTCCTCCTCCTCCTCCTCCTCCTCCTCTATTAGCAACATTTATACAAACTACTACTTCTTCTTCTTCTTCTTCTTCTTCTTCTTCTTCTTCTTCTTCTTCTTCTTCTTCTTCTTCTTCTTCTTCTTCTCCTCCTCCTCCTCCTCCTCCTCCTCCTCCTCCTCCTCCTTCTTCCTCTTCTTTCTTCTTCTTCTCCTTCTCCTTCTCCTCCTCCTCTTCTACTATTTGTCTACTATTT